>NC_080168.1:29910844-30145221 GCF_950295315.1 Erinaceus europaeus
ACAGCAGCAACAAATGCTGGAGAGGATGTGGGGACAGAGGAACCCTTTTACATTGCTGGTGGGAATGTAAATTGGTACAGCCTCTGTGGAGAGCAGTCTGGAAAACTCTCACAAGGCTAGACATGGACCTTCCATATGATCCAGTAATTCCTCTCCTGGGGTTATACCCCAAGGACTCCATAACACCCAACCAAAAAGAGGTGTGTACTCCTATGTTCATAGCAGCACAATTCATAATAGCTAAAACCTGGAAGCAACCCAGGTGCCCAACAACAGATGAGTGGCTGAGAAAGCTGTGGTATATATACACGATGGAATACTATGCAGCTATCCAAAACAATGAACCCACCTTCTCTGACCCATCTTGGACAGAGCTGGAAGGAATTATGTTAAGTGAGCTAAGTCAGAAAGATAAAGATGAGTATGGGATGATCCCACTCATCAACAGAAGTTGAATAAGAAGATCTGAAATGGAAACTAAAAGCAGGACCTGATCAAATTGTAAGTAGGGCACCAAAGTAAAAACCCTGTGGTGAGGGGTAGACATGCAGCTTCCTGGGCCAGTGGGGGGTGGGAGTGGGCAGGAGGGATGGGTCACAGTCCTTTGGTGGTGGGAATGGTGTTTATGTACACTCCTAGCAAAATGTAGACATATAAATCAGTAGTTAATTAATATGAGAGGGGGAAAATCAATTGTATGTCTCAAAGTTTCTCAAAACACAAACTGAATCTTTTTAATATATAGGCTGTGTATTTGATATGCGGACTCTCTCAAAAGCCTAGACCAAGTAGATTAGAAGCATCCAATAGCACAGCTATATACAAGATACTGGATACTGTAAAGCAAACCATAACAAAGGGACTTTTCAAAGTTAACCCAATTAACAAATAATGTGATGATAACATTAACTATCGATTGTCTTTTTGAACCCTAAGACAGCAGGAACCTCACATCTCCACTATAGAGCCCCTACTTCCCCCAGTCCTGGAACCCTTGGATAGGGCCCACTTTCCCGAGACCTTTCCTTTCATAGGATTCTCTAATTCTACTTTTGGGACTTCCTAACAAAGTCCCAAAACCTAGATATGGACCAGGTCCCATGAAATAGGGCCTATGTTTACAGGTATCCATAAATTAGGGCAAAATATATACATGAAAGCAAAAGTACACAATAGTCTGCAGTGAGTCAGTATATGCAGCAAGCAAGCAGAAAGACCTAAAAAGACATCAAAAAGTTCATAATGAAATGGTGTTTACTTAGACTTAGATACCCTCCTCACCTACTTCCTATTACACTTCCCTCACTCACTCCAAAGCTAACCTTATCAAAGCAAAGATTACAAAAGCTGAGTAACAGCATGAGACTGGCATCCTTTAATGATGACTCTTTAATCACTATCAGACCACTCCATAATCTGGGGCCCTATTCGGGGCGTCCTGAGATTCCCAAACAGACACAATGGGCCTAGACCTAGAATAAATCCCTCTCTCCATTGTTACTGGTCATCTCTATCAGGAACAATACAATAAACCCCTTTGTGGGCCCCCATAGGATCTTGCACTCAATGTGGATCAACAACAGTAGAGAATGTTCCATCCTCTGAAGGGAAGATGGACAACATACTCTAAATTTCACCTGAGGAAGATGGTTCCTGAACTTGGGGCAGCCTGGAACGTTCCTACTCATGATGACAGAATATGAGCTCAGATCTACAGGGATGCAGAGATCACAAAGGGGCTTCTAAGCTGAATATAGGCCCCAGATCACATCAAATTGATGGGCTTTACAGTCAACAACATTTATATGCCCTTCCCAAATTTGGGAGCTACTCTCTTCTCTGATCCAGTTTCCTGGTCCTTTTTCCAGCCTTGAGTCGGTTTTTGATGTGTTACAACAATATAGGTGAAATCTGTTGAGTTTGTTTGAAAAAGGTGTTTCCAATGAATTTGCAAAAAGAAAAAGTAGAAGGAGGAGAAAGGGAAGAAAGAGGAGGAAGAGAAGGAGAAAGGGGAAGAGGAGAAGAAAGAAGAAGAGGAGAAGAAAGAAGGGGAGGATAAAGAGAAAGAGGAAGAGTAGGAGAAGGAAGAAGAGCAGGAGAAGAAAAAGGAGGAGGAGGGGGAAGAGGAGGAGAAGAAAAAAGAAGAGGAGGAGGAAGAGGAGGAGGAAGAGGAGGAGGAGAATGGGAAGAAGAAGGCGACAACAGGAACATGGCAAACAGAAAGAGAGAAAAGTGGCAGAATTGTTTCTAAGACTTTGTGAGAACTAAGTGGCTAACACTGGGGTGACAGCTGGGGGGAGCTGTCACAGCAATTTGGTGGTTGGTGCAGCATGACACTATATATAGACTTCTAAAGTACTATAATCTCATTACCTTGTATACCAAATTTTTTAAATCATTTGTATTTGTTAGTAACAGTTTGTTACTAGATTGTAAGATGAAAACATGTAGTTGCATACCACACCCACCACCAAAGTTCTGTATCCCTCACCTCTCATCAGCCAAAGTTAACCAGTCAGCAGAGTTCTCAAAAGTCTTAGAAACAGTTGGCTTGCTTCTGTTTGTTGCTGTTATTTCTTTGTTTGTCTGGTTTTGGTTTTTGTCAAGTTCATGTAAATCAGATCTCTAGGATCTACATATGAGTGAAACCATCTGATAGTTGTCTATCATCTCTATTGATGTTATGAAACATAATCACCCCCAGTGCCATCTATTTTTGTCCCCAAAGCACATCATCTTTTTGATTACAGAGTATTAGTCCATGGACTATGTAGCCTATAACTTCTTTAGACAGTCACGTGTTAATGGACATTTATGTTGCTTCCATTCTCTGGCTGTTGTGAAGAAGGTAGTTATGAATATAGAGGTGCAGATCTTCCTTCTAATTTGTGTTTGAGTGCCAGTTATCTCTGGGGTTTAGACCTACAGGACAAATACACTACTCCTGATGTTATTTTTTTAACTTATTTTTTCCTGCTTTTTATTGGATAAGACTGAGAAAATAGGGAGTCGGCAGTAGCGCAGCAGGTTAAGCGCTTAGATTATGGCACAAAGCGCAAGGACCGGCATTAAGGATCCCAGTTTGAGCCCCCAGCTCCCCACCTGCAGGGGAGTCACTTCACAGGCGGTGAAGCAGGTGTCTATCTTTCTCTCCCCCTCTCTGTCTTCACCTCCTCTCTCCATTTCTCTCTGTCCTATCCAACAACAACAACATCAACAACAATAACTACAACAATAAAAAAGTCTGAAAAAATAATAGGAAAATAAAGAGTTAAGGAAAAGAGATACCTATAGCATTGCTTCACTTGTGAAGCTTTCCTACCACAGGTTTGGAGTAAGGAGGCTCAAATGTGAGCCTCTTGTGCATGGTAACATTTATATCCAACTGGGTATGGTATGCTACCGCTAGGCTTGTCAACCATAATTAACACACTAATAATAAAAAACAGAGAAAAAATATAAAAGAAAAAAATAAAAGGTGTAATCTAGAAAGTCTAATTTTTATATAAAATGATTCGAAAGCAAGTAGCTATAAAGCAACCTGCTTTTTTTCTTATACTTAAGTTTGTAAAAGCAGATTTTATTATATCGAACTGAAGTGTAAAAACTGTCCTCAATGACTGGAGTATATAAATTTAAGTATACCTCTCTTTCTGCCTAGAGGGAAGAAGACAGAGAAGAAAAACAAAAACCCGGACTTAAAATAGGGGAACTCAAGGGGACAGGTGGCAGCGTACCCATTAGAGTGTTCATGGTTCAAGACACAGACACATCCAAGCGCCAGTCACCAACTTCATGGGGGCAGCTGCACAAGCAGTAAAGCAGTGTGCAGGTGTCTCTTTCAATCTCCCAGTAAATAAGTAAACAAACAAGCAAGCAAACTTAAAATAGGGAACCTCAGGAATCAGCAAGGGATAGCGCTTGACCTAAACTATAAAGGGAATAGCAGGACAGTGACAGCAAGATAGGTTCTTTCAATAACAAAGCATCCTCCCTCACCCATTCCTGTGGGATTTAAGGCATCCTAAAAAATGATGTACAGGAATTAAAACTTAGATGTTCATCTCTAATTTTAATCCACAGGAGTACAGCATTTATGAGCTTATGTAACTAAATCATGTAAAAATATTCTGATGTGCTTTGGAGTCATCCATAGGATTCAAAAAATGTAAATGAAATACATACACTGTGTCAAAATATACAGACTTAAAAGTTCACTTTCTCCGGTCTCAAATGACACTGCCATTTTATTCACTTCAAAGAGAAGAGTAGGTCAGTGATGAGCACACACATCTAACCCCTAACAAAAACAGACAAGCTACATAGAAGTAGACTCAGAGTTAGTATTCTACATACCCAACAAAGGTAAGTAAACCAATGCTGTATGTACTAGCTGAGATTTCCCCCATGGCATTTTGGTCATAGTACTATAGGTCACTTTAAGAACATGCATATAATAAATATTAGCAACCAACAGCCATCCTAAAGCCGTAAGTTTACCCTGACTCCTTTACACATGTGAATATTTCAACCATTACATTACAGTCCACATTTTGTATTATATTTACTTGATTTTATTGCCATTAGGAAATAAAATTGATCAAATATGAAAAGATACTCATATATGAGCCTGTGAGTCTTGGCTCAGACAGTCACTTATAAATTTCTATTGTGGGGGGCAAAACCAAAGTGACGGCTTGGAGACAATATCTGGTATGAGCTCTGCGTGGAAGCTGCTTTCAACCTGGGAATCTGGGCCACCAGGTTCCAGATGCTACCATGATGCCAACCTCACTTCCTTGGGCAGACAAGCCCACCATGAGTCTTGGAGCCCCACCTCCCAGATTCCTGTCACACTGGGGAAAGAGAGGCAGGCTGGGAGTATGGATCGACCTGCCAATGCCCATGTTCAGCGGAGAAGCAGTTAGAGAAGCCAGACCTTCCACCTTATGCACCCTATAATGACCCTGGGTCCATACTCCCAGGGAGATAAAGAATAGGATAGTTATCAAGGGAGAGGATTGGACATGGAACTATGGGGGCATAAGGATCCAGGTTTGAGCCCCTGGCTCTCCACCTGCAGGGGAGTCGCTTCACAAGCAGTGAAGCAGGTCTGCAGGTGTCTTTCTCTTTCCTTCTCTGTCTTCCTCTCCTCTCTCCATTTCTCTCTGTCCTATCTTCAACTCTTAGAACACTCTCAGGTCAGAGACAGGCTCATGAATGAGAACAGATACAATAGCAAAAATTCATTTTGTGCTTACTTTCTGATATATTCATTGTTCATATAATTAAATCATCTAGAGTTCAAATTCTTATCTCTCTCTTCCTTGAGCTCAGCTTTTTTTATATATTTATTTTATTTATTTATTCCCTTTTGTTGCCCTTGTTGTTTTATTGTTGTAGTTATTATTGTTGTTGTCGATGTTGGATAGGACAGAGAGAAATGGAGAGAGGAGGGGAAGACAGAGAGGAGGAGAGAAAGATAGACACCTGCAGACCTGCTTCACCGCCTGTGAAGCGACTCCCCTGCAGGTGGGGAGCCGGGCTTCGAACCGGGATCCTTATGCCGGTCCTTGTGCTTTGTGCCACCTGTGCTTAACCCGCTGCGCTACAGCCGGACTCCCTTGAGCTCAGCTTTTACAGTTGAATTTTGAAAAGCAGAGTGTCCATATGACACTCCCATCAAATTAAAATAATTTATGCGGGAGTAGAGCAGTAGCACAGTGGGTTAAGCGCACAGGGTGCAAAGCGCAAGGACCGGAGTAAGGATCCCAGTTCTAGCCCCCAGCTCCCCACCTGCAGGGGAGTCTCTTCACAAGTGGTGAAGCAGGTCTGCAGGTGTCTATCTTTCCTCCTCTCTGTCTTCCCCTCCTCTCTCCATTTCTCTCTGTCCTATCCAACAACAACATCAATCACAACTACAACAATAAAACAACAAGGGCAAAAAAGGGAATAAACAAACAAATAAATATTATGCACAGTAAAGATTTGGCAGCTACCAAACATGAAAAAAATGTACAAACAACAGAGGGAGGTAGATTGTAGCTTAAAGTAGTGGGCTGCAAAACCAAATAGTGAACTCTGTATTTCAGTAAGGAGTCAAGAAAAGGTTGGTTCGTTTCAAAAGTACTGTAGGGAAAGGATGAATAGGAATTGTGCAATCCTAAAGGTGCTTCAAATTCTCAAACTTACAGCATCAAGAACTTCAAACTCCTTAGTGCTTTGAACTTACAATTGGAAAAGTTTCCTGAATATTGGAATTTCATTCCAACAATGATCGTGCTTCTCCAAGCAGAAAGTTGATGAGCAAAGCTCTATATTTTAAGTTTTCCAATCAGTTATTGCAGTCTTGTTGTGTAACCTGAAACCTTACTGATTATGAGCACATTCAAGAAAAGGGGGATTTTTCTCTAAAGTAGGGAGCATTACCCTGGTCAAGGAATTAACCAGACTTGAAATTTCACATTACTGATACCATTTTTTTTTACGTGAACTCTCACACTAAAATAACTCCCACCACTTACCCACCTCCTCATATTGTGTGGGAGGGATTTTTCTCAGACTTTACTATAAATTCAAAACTGGTGAAAATCCACTAACTCACAGAACAACCATCTTACAAGAAGGAAAACTAGAATAAACAAAACTGTAAACAACACAGATGGTACTTGTTGGCTTGTGGTGTATAACCTTAAAAATATTCTCACTGTGGGAATTGGGGGTAGCACAGCAGGTTAAGCATACATGGCATATCCTGGTTTGAGCCCCTGGCTCCCCACTTGCAGGAGAGTGGCTTGACAAGTGGTGAAGCAGGTCTGCAGGCTCTATCTTTCTCTCCTCCTCTCTGTCTTCCCCTCCTCTCTCCATTTCTCTCTGTCCTGTCCAATAACAATGACATTATCAACAACAATAATAACTGCAACAATAAAACAAGGGCAACAAAAGGGAATAAACAGATATATATATATATATATAT
Organism: Erinaceus europaeus; assembly: GCF_950295315.1. Lineage (NCBI taxonomy): Eukaryota > Metazoa > Chordata > Mammalia > Eulipotyphla > Erinaceidae > Erinaceus > Erinaceus europaeus. Next base: position 29,917,821 of record NC_080168.1, read on the forward strand.
ATATATATATATATATATATTTAAATCTCAATGTAAGGCTACAACTCCAAGGGAAACTTTCAGTTCTATCTCATAATACAAGTTTTTAATTTACTCTCTTTTCAACCATTAAGAAAAAAATTTAAGCATCAAAGTATACACTTCACATTCTATTTTATACAGGAACTAAAGGTTGAAAAGAATGTTAATAACTCCATGTCATTTTTCATTCAGCTTTGATAAGTAACCATAATCTCAGGAGTTTTCTTTATATAAGGACTTTATAGACTCATTTTTCATTCTGGGATTAACTTAAGCCTACTTGAATAAAGGTCCAGCTATCTAGATAGAGCATTAGAAATAAAGGACAAAATTTAATTATTTTGAAAACTATTGCCTATATCATCACAGCACACTCTTTACGTGAATATGGAAAATTCCCTTTTCTATGGATCTAAGAGTGAGCTAAATGCAGGAAACCAAACGCCTCCTATAAACCCTGCAGATCAAATACACACTAGTATACTATACTCTAAAAACAGAGTTCTACTAGGAAAACAAAAATGTTTGAAATTAGAAAAAAAGAAAAAGAAAAAGAACTACTTCAAAAAATTACCACTATAAAAAGTATTTTATATTAAATTATTACTAATTTAATAACAGCATAAGCCATGTTTCAAATTAAACTAAAAGCATATTTTAAAGGAGTTCTGGTTTTCATTAATTGTTTGCAAGGAGACTTTATAGTCTAAAGACCTGTATGCCAAGGTTTTAGAAGCTTGTGTGGTCCAAAGGAATGCAGCGGATTTCATAGCCAAAGAATAAAAGCCACCATGTCTCTCCAAATAGAGGGAGAAACCATATGTTTTCAGATTCTTTATTCATAATAAACCTAGGAAATATTCTGCTACAAAATGAATAGAAATAGAAATCTGAGCATAGAAATTCATGTTATTCAAGTTGTACTTAAATGTGCCAGTTTGATTCAAATTTCTTTTATGGCCATAATAGTGGCATCTATATACAGTCATCCTTGAAAAACACTACAGATTTTGTCAGGTTATGCTTGTGTTGTTATGTAACTTTTAATTAATCAATCAATTAATTTATTTATTTATTCCCTTTTGTTGCCCTTGTTTTATTGTTGCAGTCATTATTGTCATCGTTGTTGGATAGGACAGAGAGAAATGGAGAGAGGAAGGGAAGACAGAGAGGGAGAGAGAAAGACAAGACACCTACAGACCTGCTTTACCACTTGTGAAGCAATTCCCCAACAGGTGGTGAGCCTGAGGCTCCAACTAGGATGGTCCTTGCGCTTTGTGCCACGTATGCTTAACCCCCTGCACTATCGTTGGACTCCCACTTTTTTTTTAAGTTTTTTTTTCCCTTGCCTCCAGGGTTATCACTGGGGCTCAGTGCCTGAATCCACTGCTCCTGGAGGCCATTTTTTCCCTTTTGTTGCCATTGTTGTTTATCATTGTTGTTATTGTTATTGCTGTTGTTGTTGGCTAGGACAGAGAGAAATCGAGAGAGGAGGAAAGACAGAGGAGGAGAAGAAGATAGACACCTACAGACCTGCTACATGGTCTGTGAAGCAAACCCCCTGTGGGTAGCCGGGGGCTGGAACTGGGATCCTTGCTCCAGTCCTTGGGCTTTGCGCCATGTGTGCTTAAACCACTGTTCTACCGCCCGGTCCCCCTTCTACAAGTAGCCATAAGGGCCTCTACTACTTTACCAGGACACCAAATGGTATACTTTGTGATTTAATTAAGAAAAAGAGAAGACAAATTTAGTTTATACCAGAAAAGATACTGGTAGTAATGTTGGTAAAATAAGTTAATCCTAAAATAAAATAAAAAACCTCAGCAACTTTAATCCATTTTGTAATGTCTCTAATTCTCAGAGGACAGTATACTGCTAGCTTTTTTTTTTTCCTCTTGAGCGTAATTCCCCAGAATGTTATAGATGGAATCAATGATTCTATCTATAAAGAAAACAGTTAACACAGTAAACAAAGATGGAAAAACTGAGTATATGATCTTGAATTTATAAAAGTATACATCTCCTATGAACATTCTTGTCCTCCCCCACAAATACTAATAGTTGAAAAGCTGTGGTTACCCTGTTCACTTTGCCCTGGCACTGGCCCTAAGTCTGAGCTAATACTAAACTCATGTCGTTGCTTGAGGCAATGTTGACATGTGAAGAGTAAGCCTCTACAGACAAGACAACCCTGAGTTAAAATACAACAGCCTAGATCTTCTATACACAGTCTGTTTATAAGTTGAGCTCTGCTTTGTCTCAGAGATTTAGCTATCTAACAAGCGCACAGATAATAAAGATAAGGACAGGGAGTCAGGGTGTAGCACAGCAGGTTAAGCACATGTGGCATGAAGGATCCAGATTCCACCTGCCGGAGCGACACTTAACAGGTGGTGAAGCAGGTCTGCAGGAGTCTTTCTCTCCCCCTCTCTGTCTTCCCCTCCTCTCTCCATTTCTCTCTGTTCTACCTAACAATGACGACATCAATAACAACTACTACAACAATAAAAAAAAAACGGGGAGTCAGGCGGTGGCGCAACTGGTTAAGCGCACGTGGCACAAAGCGCAAGGACTGGCAGAAGGATCCAGGTTCGAGCCCTCCCCACCTGCAGGGGAGTCTGAAGTCGCTTCACAAGCAGTGAAGCAGGTCTGCAGGTGTCTTCTGTCTTTCTCTCCCCCTCTTTGTCTTCCCCTCCTCTCTCCATTTCTCTCTGTCCTATCCAACAATGAAGACATCAATAGCAATAACAATAATAACTACAATAAAACAAGGGCAACAAAAAGGGAAAAAAATAAATATAAAATAAATATATTAAAAAAAACAAGGGCAACAAAAGGGAAAATAAATAAATAAATAAAAAGGTTAGGACAAAGATGATGTTTGCAATGCTGAAACCACAGTGTCAATATAACATTATATGACTATTAAGTTGTATGAAAAATAAAGAGGAATGTTCCAGAACAAGTTGTTGGCTGAGTAGCAGGCAAAAATAACAGAAAATAAGAACTCAAAAGTCACTATATGGAGAAAGATTTTAAAAATTCTAGGAAATGATCAAAACGTTTAAGAAACATTTTCTGAGTTAAGTGATGGTTTTAGTTAGTCATATTTACATAAATATGTTAATATATCTTTAAGACTTTTATTTAATTAATTAATTTATTATTAGATAGAGACAGAATGAAATTGAGAAGGGAGAGAAAGACAGAGAGGGAGAGAGACAGAGACACCTGCAGCTCTACCTCACGGATCATGAGGCTTTCCCCTTGCAAGTGAAGAGGGGCTTGAACCTGGATCCTTGTGCACTGTAACATGAATATTTTTAACCAGTTGTGCTACTTCCTGGCCTGGCCCCTAATACATTTTATATTTCCACACACATCTTAACAGTAAAAAAGTTGAAAAGACTAAAGGTCTGTCCTTTATTTTGTAAAAGAAAATAAATGTAATCTTTATTTTTCTTAAAGATAAAGATGCAAAAATAATTACCTTTAAAAAGTAAATTCATATATACTATACGGAGTGCTAAGACTACCTAACCTGGGGATGGATGGTGTCACACCCAGTAGAGTGCACACATTGCAGTGTACAAGGACCCAAGTCCAAGTCCCCAGGCCCTACCTGTAGAGGAAAACTTCACAGGAAGTAAAGTCCTACAGATCTCTCTCTCTCTTTCTCCCCTTCCTTTCTCAACTTCACTGTGTCCTATCAAATTAATAATCCGTTAATTAAAAAAGCTACCCATTCCTTGTAGAGACCATCCCATTAAAGAGTTTCTATTATTACTTTTTTATTATCTTTATTTATTTATTGGATAGAGACAGTCAGAAATCAAGAGGGGAGAGGGAGACAGAGAAGGAGAGAGACAGAGAGACACCTGTAGCACTGATGCACCACTTACAAAGCTTCCCCCTGCAAGTGGGGACTAGGGGCTTGAATCTCTTTGTGCACTGTAACATGTGCACTCAGCCAGGTGCGACACCTCCCAGTTTTAAGATTTATTTAATTTCATATGAGAGGGAAGTTTGACACTAAAGAGAAAGAGAAGTTAGAACACCACTCCAGCACATGTGGCCCAAGATACTCATCTGAGAACCTCAGGCATATAAATCCTGCTCTCTCCTACTAACTGTGTTACTTCCCTTGCTGCCAAGCAGAGGTTTAAAAGACAAAACATCAAGTTCTATCTTCATGAATGCATCATATATCTTCAACTTAGGGCAGAATATAAAAGACAAGAAACAAAATGGATTTTTTTTTTCTAAAAAAATGACTTTTCAAGAAGGAAGGTCAGACCTTCAAACCTAAGTGCACTCAGATAAATAATATGAAACAAAAAAGAAAGAAAGAAAGAAAGAATTTACAGTCTGGGGACTACAATATGTCATGATGTTTAGAAGGAGTCAGGGAGGTGGGAAATGAGGAATGAAAATTACCTGGAAAATGTATGGGAGTGATAAAGCTCTTGAGGTCATTTTATAAGGCAAGAGATAGAATGTTAGAAAAAACTGAGCCAGAACCCAGACTCCAAGACATCAGACAAAAAGACTAAATTCAAACTGCTACACAGGCTGAAAACTGGAGAAGACTGGGAAAAGTATATAAATATTGTTAACTGTAAACCCCATCAATTTGATCTGGGGTCTGTATTGAACACAGTAACCTCTGTATCCCTGTAGGTCTAAGCTCGCATTCTGTGGTCACATCTAGAAACATTCTAGGCTGCACTAATTTCAGGACCCATCTTCCTCAAGTGGTACATAGAGTATGTTATCCAATCTCCCTTCAGAGAATGGAACATTCCCTACCATTGTTTTTTTTATTTTAATTTTTTAAATTATCTTTATTTATTGGCTAGAGACAGCCAGAAGTCAAGGGGGAAGGGTCTGATAGAGAGGGAGAGACAGAGAGACACCTGCAGGACTGCTTCACCACTCGCAAGGTTTTCCCCTGCTGGTGGGGACTGGGGTCCTTGTGCATTGTAACATGTGCGCTCAAACAGGTGCGCCACCAACTGCCCCCACCACCACTGTTGATCCACATTGGGAGCAAGGTCCTATAGGGGCCCACAGAGGGATCCATTATGTTGTTGCTGATGGAGATGGCCAGTGACAGTGGAGAGAGGGATTGATTAGAGGTCCAGGCCCATCATGTCTGTGTGGGAATCCCAGGACTCCCTGACTAAGGCACCAGGTTCTCACCTTATTTTAAAAGATAAGATTGTTTTTTGTTATAGGTCTCTTAGTACTATTTATCAGTTTAAATTTAAAATTCTCAAACTATGACCCATAGGCCAAGTTCTGTCCATCATCTAACTTTGTAAATAGTGCAGAGGATAAGTGGTGGTACACCTGGCTGAGCAAAACACATCACTGTGAGCAAGAACCCAGGGTCAATTGCCTGGTCCCCACCTGTAGGGGGGAAGCTTCACTAGCAATGAAACAGTGTTAAGGTCTCTCTCTCTCTCTCTCTTTTTCTCTCCTTTTACCTTCCTTCCCTCTCAGTTTCCCTCTGTCTTTATCCAACATAGATAAATAAACAATATCAAAAAAACAAGAGTTAATGTAACACAGCAAAGTTCACTCTTACAAGGATTATGTATATCTACTTTAGGAACACAAAAGCGGAGTGGAGTAATGGCAACCAATTCCATGTGGCATACAAAGGCTAAAATATTTTCTCTCTGGCACTTAACAAAATAAAATAGGCCTTCCAACTCCTGCCTTAAGCCATGTGAAAGAATTACTTTGGTTTTAGAAAATTAAATGGTACTAAAGAATGGCCAAATTACATTCTCTTGAGGTAAGTCTCTTTTAGACATATGTTTGATTCTCTGTGTGTGCTAATTCCTTATAACTAACTAGTAAGCATGTCTACTTAGCTCAGCTAGCTGACTTCAGAATTATCTTTTCACTTTCTGATGTCAAAAGAAGTGAAATTCACCATCACAAAATTGATGGCAATTAAATGTATTCCAGGTCCCCCTAGCTTCCCCACCCTTCTTTCCCTGAACACATGTATTCAAATAGGTTTGTTTTTTTAATGGCAGTTGTAATTTTTAATAAACAACTTAAAGTTTAAAATTTATTATCTGAATATAGAATCATTTCATTTCTCAGACTATAAGATGACATCAAATTCCTTTATTCTTCTTTGCCTCTGTTCACTTTCCATGGCTACCAGCTCAACCTTTACATTCACAAGATAAAAACTGAAAGCATTTACATTGTCTTCTGCAATAAAAATGATATTTGGTCTATAATTTGATTCCAAAAGTCTAAAATCAGTAGACTATATTGACATTTATGGAAATCAAAGAACTAGTGTTCTCTGAAGCAAAGTAAGTTCTGACTACCTATCATTCCTTGGTCAAAACCACTAAGAAATTCAGACAAGAATGTTCAAATACTTTCTCCTCTTTTAGAATCTACCCTTTTCTCAGAGATACATGAGTTACTTTACTATATAAGCTATAAGAGTTGACCACATATCAAATATATACAGTAAATTAATATCAGGTAGATATTTATAGCATTGTAAACAGTGTATATACACACTGCACAAGGTATATGTCATCACACTGGCAAAATAAATATGGTCAACTTAATGTAGACAAGAAACAAACTATGAAGACAAATATGGCTATATTTCTTGTATCTTTACATAAAGTAAAAATGGGCTATTTTTTCTAGGAGAAGGATAAATCCATGAAGTCTACAACAAAAAAAAGCAAGTCCATCACACAGTCAAATGGCAAAGAAGGGCACAAGTAGCTTCTAGTTATTCCACTAACAATTTACCATAAATCCAAAGGCTTAATTCAATGCATACTTAGTAGTTCTCATCCAAAGATAAATATCACAACTATGCTCATCACACACTTTATGTAATAGTCAAGATTTGGCAGAAACTCCAGTGATAAATACAGTGCTTGTGGTAATGCACACAAAAGGATCCCACTGAGCAATAAAGTGAGATCTTGAGTATTCCTACAACATGGATGGAACCGGAAGGGAGGAAATTCAGTTACATCAAACCGAAGAAGAAACAAATCCCAAGTGATCTCACTCATGTGGATTTGAGAAACAAATCAAATGAAAAGGTGGATAAATAAACCCTTGGCAGATGCGGGGTTGATAGAAGAAGAGGAGATTTCTTTTGGATGATGTGGATTATAGTGGAGGAAAAGCTGCACTTTAGTGGAGGGTTAGATGTGCTTAGGGTTTGGGTAAATGTGAAACTGCATCTCTGAGACAACACAGTCTTCTAAGATATAATCTGTTCAATAAAAGAAACAACAAGGGGGTCGGGCGGTAGCGCAGCGGGTTAAGCACATGTGGTGCAAAGCGCAAGGACTGGCATAAGGATCCCGGTTCGAGCCCCCGGCTCCCCACCTGCAGGGGAGTCGCTTCACAGGCGGCAGTGAAGCAGGTCTGCAGGTGTCTGTCTTTCTCTCCCCCTCCCTGTCTTCCCCTCCTCTCTCCATTTCTCTCTGTCCTATCCAACAATGAACAACATCAACAATGGCAATAATAATAACCACAACGAGGTTACAACAACAAGGGCAACAAAAAGGGGGGAAAATGGCCTCCAGGAGCGGTGGATTCATGGTGCAGGCACCGAACCCAGCAATAACCCTGGATGAAAAAAAAAAAGAAAGAACAATTGGTCAACAACCACTTAAAGTAAGCTAAAGATTTATTAAAATAGTGAGGCGCTAACCCATCAGGTCAGGTGCCAGGTAATTAAGACAAATGCCACCAGCTGACTCCTGTAAACTAAAAAGGCAGAGAAAATACAGATGTTATCAGAGGGGGGAAAAAAAACATAAATGATAGATTTCATGAGTTTTATCTTTTTTCTTTCTTTTTTATATTTGATACAGAAATTGAGAGGGAAACCAAAAAAAAAAAAAAAGAAGGAGGAGGAAAACAGAAATTGAGAGGGGGAGTACTATACATCTTATTTACAAAAAGCATGTTGCCTGAAGGAATTTCTTTTTTGTGTATTTGTTTATTTTAGGATTTAGTAAAAGAAAAAGACAGAACTTGGACTAGAGTTGATGTACTGCACCAAAGTAAAAGACTTTGGGGTGGAGCTGGGGGAGGGTTCAGGTCCTGGAACATGATGGCAAAGGAGGAGCTAGTGGGGGTTGTATTGTTATGTGGAAATGTGATGCATACAAACTACTGTATTTTACTGTTGACTGTAAGCCATTAATCCCCCAATAAAGAAAAAACAAAAAGACAGACAATTCGAGCTGAGTACTCTGGCAATGTGATGCTGGGGACTGAACTTGCGACCTTATGCACAAGGATCCAACAAATTACCCACTGCACTACCTCCTAAGCCTCCTATATATCTAACCAGACTCTCACTGCTTTCTCCTGTTTACTACTTTCAGATTGAGGAAACCGCAAGATTACCTCCAAAGTAAATGGCAATTTAGACATGGAAAAATACTTTGTATTTATTTAAACCTCTGCCCGCAACAGACACGGAGGTCTACTATCAAATAATTCTTTGTTTTCTTTTCTCCATACAGAAATAATCATATCTATCTCATTAAGCATACCATTTTTCTGCTTTTCTGAATTGAGAATAATTCGTTCACACAATACAAGGCAAAGTACCAAAGTATACATGGCCCATAACCATGATTTAAACTAAACTCTTATTTAATGTGATAACATGAAAGACACAGAATAAGGCACAGTGGGAATATAAAGATTTTATGAAAGTACGTGTTTCCTTTATACTATTAGTGACTCCCCGTGGAGGATAGAGACTTACCAAAATATGATTAAATTTCTAGAATAAAGGAGTCCATTAAAATGTATTTTAAAATTAAAATAAAGGTTAAATGAATTCGAAGGAAAAGGTAAAAAAAAATTTTAAAAGAAATTTAATTGAATTTGAGATGCCTTCAGGTGACCCAGGTTAGTATGTGTACAGGAAAGTTTAAATTATTGGAGGGAAAATCAGATGTAAGGTAACAACAAGGGCATATACATTTTAAGTCAAATTATAGAGAGGTAATACTTGGGGTTATGAAAAACATAAAATACCTGGAACATCAGAAGTAAAACCAAATAGTTGACCATTTGTCAACATGTGTTGACTGCTTTCTACAAATGAAGCACTGGACTTTCTGGGGTTAGAGGAATAAATAGGGAGACATGGTCCTTGTCTTCACAGGCTAGAGGACCCTAATAAACAGAAACATCTATAGTAACTGTAAGACCATAAGTATATCCTAGCATCCATCATTGAGAAAAACCTAACAGTATTTTGTCTTACCATTTTCTCAGCATCTTCTCACACTCTTTCCTAGGTAACTCTATGCGTATGAATTCAAAGGGAGGATGCATCAACATACTCTGCCACTCCAGGAAAACAAGTCCTGAAATGAGTGGCTTAGAATGTTCTTTCTTTGCTCTTACACTTAGATACCCTCCTCACCTACTTCCTATTACACTTCCCTCACTCGCTCCAAAGCTAACTTTATCAAAGTAAGAACTACAAAAGCTGAATGAGGGCAAGAGACTGGCATACTTTAACGTTGACTCTTTAGTCACTATCAGGCCACTCCATCAGCTGGGGCCCTATTCAGGAGTCCTGAGATTCCCAAACAGACACAATGGGCCTAGACCTAGAATAAATCCCTCTCTCCATTGTTACTGGTCATCTCTATCAGGAACAACATAATAGACCCCTCTGTGGGCCTTCATAGGACCTTGCCCTCAACATGGATTAACAACAGTAGAGAATGTTCCATCCTCCAAAGGGAGGCTGGACAACATACTCTATGCTACACCTGAGGAAGATGGGTCCTGAAATTGAGGCAGCTTGGAACATTCTTACTCATGACCACAGAATGTGAGCTCAGATCTACAGGGATGCAGAGGTCACATAGGCTCCGAAGATGAATATGGGCCCCAGATCATATCAAATTGATGGGGTTTACAGTCAGCAATATTTATACCCCTTTCCCATATTTGGGAGCTACTCTCTTCCCTGATCCAGCTTTCTGGACCTTTTTTCCAGTCATGACATCATCTCCCCAGACAAAAACTTGGTTCCACCTGCATATCAGATGTCAGGTTCAGATTAAAAAAAAAAAATACAGTCCTGGGCCCTTTGGAATATATCTACAATAGAACTACTAACTATCTGCAAAACGGAGACCCTCAAATCTTTATCTGCACTATTCCAGCCTTTAGGTTCATGATTAGTCAACAATTTGTTTGGATTTATATGTCACTCTTCTTTTAGCCACCGGGTTCCAGGTGCTACTGTGATGCCAATTGGACTTCCCTGGGCAGACGACCCCACCAATGTGTTGTGGAGCCATTTCCTCAGAGCTCCATCCCATTAGGGAAAGAGAGAGGCAGGCTGGGAGTATGGATCAACCTGCCAACGCCCATGTTTAGTGGGGAAGCAATTACAGAAGTCAGACCTTCCACCTTCTGCACTCCATAATGTCCCTTGGTCCATGATAACAGAGGGATAAAGAATAGGAAAGCTGTCAGGGGAGGGGATGGAATGCGGATTTCTGGTGGTGAGAATTATGTGGAGTTGTACCTCTCTTATCCTATGGTTTTTGTCAGTATTTCCTTTTCTTTTATATTTATTTATCTATTTTCCCTTTTGTTGCCCTTGTTGTTCTTTATTGTTGTTGTAGTTATTATTGTTGTTGTTACTGATGTCGCCATTGTTAGATAGGGCAGAGAGAAATGGAGAGAGGAGGGGAAGTCAGAGGGGGGAGAGAAAGATAGAGACCTGTAGACCTACTTCATCGCTTGTGAAGTGACTCCCCTACAGTAGGGAGCTGGGGGCTCCTTATGCCGGGATCCTTATGCCAGCCCTTGCACTTCACACCATGTGCTCTTAACCCACTGCGCTACTGCCCAACTCCCAGTATTTCCTTTCTATAAATAAAATTATATATATAAATGTTCCTAGCTATGAACATGGAATGAAAGCTCAGATCTACACAGATGCTGAGGTTACACTGGCTCCTGTGCTGAATATAGGCCCCAGATCAGATGAATGGGTTTACAGTGGACAATATTTTTAAACTTTTCTCGTATTTGGGAGCTATTCTCTGCCCTGATGCGGCTTTCTAGTCCTGTTTCCAACTCTAGCATCATCTCTCCAGACAATACCCTTAGCCCACCTGCCTGCTAGCTGTCAGGCTGAGGCAAAAATTAGTAAAGTCATGAAATCCTTAGAATACACCTAAAATAGACTTCCTAGCTTTTGTCAGACTGAAAACCCCAAATTTCACCTGCTATATTCTTACCTTTATGTTCCTGATTATTAGAGAATTGGTTCTGCTTTATACCTTAATACATTTCAGCCACCACGTTGCAGATGATACCATGATACCAACCTGACTCCCTTGGACAGAGGAGCTCACCAATGTGTCCTGGAACCCCACCTCTCCAAAGCTCTACTGCGCTAGGTAAAGAGAGAGACAGGCTAGGAGTATGGGTTGGCCTGTCAATGTCCATGTCCAGTGGGGAAATAATTACAGAAGCCAGACCTTCCACCTTCTGCACCCTATAATGAGCCTGGGTCCATACTCTGAGAGGGATAAGAATAAGAAAGCTTCCAATGGAGGGTATAGTATACAGAACCCTGGTTGTAGAAATTGTATAGAATTGTACCCATCTTATTCTAAGGTGTTGTGGATCATTATTAAATCAATCATCTATATAACAGAAAAGAACTCTTATGATCCATGTGTTCTCTAAGACCACCATGGAATTAAACTACAAATCAATAAAGTAATATCACCATTTTCTCTGGCTTCTCTCTAAAAGGATATGTTTTATATATTTTTTAATAATTATTTTTTAAAAATTTTTATTATCTTTATTTACCGGATAGAAACAGCCAGAAATCAATAAGAAATGGGGTGATAGGAAGGCCAGAGACAGAGAGACACCTGCAGCACTGCTTTACTAGTCGCAAAGCTTTTTCCCTGAAGGTGGGGACTGGGGGTTCAAACCAGGGTCCTTTCACAATTTAACATGTTCACTCAACCAGGTACACCACCACCCAACCCCTAAAAGTATACTTCAAAAAATTTTTTTTATTATTATTTATTTTCCCTTTTGTTGTCCTTGTTGTTATGTTGTTGTAGTTATTGTTGTTGTTGTTGATGTCATCATTGTTGGATAGGACAGAGAGAAATGAGAGAGGAGGGGAAGACAGAATAGGAGATAAAAATAGACACCTGCAGACCTGCTTCACCACTTGTGAAGCAACTCCCCTGCAGGTAGGGAGCTGGGGGCTCAAACCCGGATCCTTATGCCAGTCCTTGCACTTTGCGCCACGTGCTTAACCAGCTGCACTATCGCCCGACCCCCTAAAAGGATACTTTAAAAAAAAATTGTACTGACACCAGTTTTGGGGAAAAGTGGAAATGCACCTATATGAAAACAACCATCCTATAAATCAACATTTCCTCAACAAAGTGATACTGAAGATGTAAAGAAGCAAAATATAGGAATGACTATATATAAAAATAAACATTTCAAGGAGAACTTGTACTCATTTCTTGGCACTGATATTAAAAAAAAAAAACACCTATACTAATCAAAACACTGTGATATAGACAAAAGGACTGATGGGACAGGGTAGAAGGTCTAGAAGTAGAACATAAATATAACCAGATCTTTAATAATAGCAATATAGTAAATGCAATCTTTTTAAGCAATGGGCAATATAACAGCTCTAAAGGAAAAGTAATATAGGTATAGTCCTTATAATTTCACAAAATTAAATGAAAGAAAATCATGGGCCAATGTGTAAATTGCAAAATTATATACTACTAGAAGATGATTTCGGAGAAAAATGACTGATAGTGATAATTTTTTGTAGATAAAACACTAAAGCATGATTCATGAGTCTTAATATACCTGATGAACATTGGACCTCATAAGATTTTTAAAATGGGTGGAGGGTAGATAGCATAATGGTTATGCAAACAGACTCTCATGCCTGAGGCTCCAAAGTCCCAGGTTCAATCCCCAGCACCACCATAAGCCTGAGCTGAACAGTGCTCTGGTATAAAAAAAAGAAAAAATAAAGCAAAGATTTTAAAATTTTCTGCTCTATGAAAAACAGTATAAAAAATGAACCATAAACTTAGAGAAAGCAACTGAAAAAAATAAAAACAGCAGATGGAGAGTTATTACTGAGAATATACAAAGAACTTTTAAAGTACAACAATAAGAAAACAGAAGAGGTCATAGGCATGGATAACTGGAATGGTTGGAATTTTTCATCCATTGGGTGAGGAATGTGGTTCACTCTCCCCAATATAAGGGAATCTGCCTTTGTGTGTGAGACCACAGCTCTGAATCAGATGGCATAAAACAACGACACCAAAAAGAATGTCAGTGTTGCTCTGGCAAAGTCGTTTAACAGGAGCCAAACAGCTGAAGGGTGGGGCATTCTTCAACAGGAAGTCCATCATTTATAGAACAATCTTCAAGGCTATTCCAACACCCTTCAGAAGGCTTTCTTATGAGTCTTTTTTTACTATATATTTACGATACTTTTTTTACCTGCAGGGGGGTCGCTTCACAAGCGGTGAAGCAGGTCTGCAGGTGTCTTTCTCTCCCCCTCTCTGTCTTCCCCTCCTCTCTCCATTTCTCTCTGTCCTATCCAACAACGATGACATCAACAACAATAATAACTACAACAACAAAAAAATAAGGGCAACAAAAGGGAAAATAAATAAACAAATAAATATAAAAACATTTTAAAAACTTTTAGAATGATTTTATTGATTTAACAATGGTTTACAAGAATATAGTTTCTCACTCAGAATCAACCACAAATGTTCTTGTGCCACCATACCAAGTGAAACTCTCTCCCATTTTCTGGTTTGTTTGTTTTTTAAATATATTTATTTATTTATGGAGCTCCAGTGGCGCAATTGGTTAGCACGTAGTACTTCTATTTATTGAAAGAGAGATACACAGAGAGAGAGAGATTGAAAACAGAGCACTGTTCAGCTTTGGTTTATGATGGTGCTGGGGACTGAACCTGGAGCTCAGAGCTTCAGATGTGAAAGCCTTTTGCATAACCATTATGCTATCTCCCCAACTTCCACCTTCTTTAAAAAGGGTGGGGTGGATTTTATGTGACTAAAAGATATCTCACCTGATACAACACATATCTTGCCAAGAATACGGACCAGGTTCAAGTACTGGACCTCAGGACTAGTCTCAGCATCAGGGGAAGCACCTGCATTGGGACTGTTCTGCTACCTCTATGTCCTCTGTATTTTTTAAAAAATCTTTTTTGGTTATTATCTTTCTTATAAGATAATAATAATAATTTTTATAAGATTATATTTTTTATAAGACAGGCAAAAATAGATGGGAAGGGAGGATATGGAGAGGGAAACAGACATAGAGCCACCTACAGACCTGCTTCATCACTTGCAAAGCTTTCCCCCTGCAAGTGCAGGCTAGGGACTTGAACCCCGGTCCTTACACACTGTAACGTCTGGGCTCAACCAAGAGAGCCACCACCTGGCCCCTCTAACTCTATCTCCATAGCATCTCTATCCCTGTCTCCTGCTCCAGCTGAAATAAAAAGAATGAGAGAGCATGCCTGGTTGCCAGCAACACAGCTTACTGGATAGTCTGTTTTGTCCTGTCTGGGTTGTAGGCTTCAGTGGTTCCTCAAAGCACTGGATGAAGCTTTGATGCTTGAAGATCTTTCCCTCTCTCCCTCTGGTTATCTGCCTCTGGCTCTCTCTATCTGAAAAAAAAAGTCCAGCATGGATCAATGAAGCAGTGTGCTAAATGTACATGTAGATAGCTCCAGAATTAAAAACAGGAAAATGTATAACATAAATGCTATTTATAACTATTTATAAATGTGATTAACACAAACACAAGGTTCTAAGGAGCCTCTCAAATTCTTAACATTTCTAATTCATTACAAATTCTCTGCAATTTTCTCCATGTGGAATTGAGTTTACTAAAGCTGAACACAGCAAATAGTTATAAATATTTGCATATATAAGACTTTTAAGCTAATGCCTAGTAATATGATGAAGCATAAGGTAAAAGAAAGAGGAAGCCAGGAGATACTGATTAGTCCTTGAACTGCCTAAAACCATTGCACCCGGTATGCATTCACTAATGAGCACAGGATAAAATTTTTACTAGTTCTGCTCTCTGGCATTCTTGTACCCAAAAGAAAACCATTAACAGGAAATACAGCCCAAGTAATAAATGCAGCTAATGAGTCCAAATTCTCAAAAGCTATTTGCCTACAAGTTCTTCAGAACAGATTTCATCAGAGCTATTATCCATTTATAAGAAAAGCTCCCTAAAAAACAGAATCAATTTTTAAATGAAGAAATGAAAAAGCGGGGCCGGGTGGTGGCACACCTCATTGAGTGCACATGTTATGGTGCGCAAGGACTCAATTTCAAGCCCCCAGCCCCCACCTGCAGGGGGAAAGCTTTGCCAGTGGTGAAGCAGTATTGCAGGTGTCTCTCTGTCTCCCTTTTTATTACTCCCTTCCCTCTCAATTTCTGGCTGTTTCTCTCCAATAAATAAATAAAGATAATCAAAAGGTGGTCAGGCGGTAGTGCAGCAGGTTAAGTGCACATGGCGCAAAGCGCAAGGATCAGCATAAGGATCCTGGTTCGAACCTCGGCGGCCCACGTACAGGGGGGTTGCTTCAAAAGCAGTGAAGCAGGTCTGCAGGTGTCTATCTTTCTCTCCCTCTCTTTGTCTTCCCCTCCTCTCTCCATTTCTCTCTGTCCTATCCAACAACAATGATATCAATAAGAACAATAATAATAACCACAACACTGATAAAACAAGGGCAACAAAAGGAAAAAAATAGCCTCCAGGAGCAGAGGATTTGTGGTGCAGGCACTGAGCCCCAGTAATAACCCTGGAGGCAAAAAAAAAAACTAAAATAAAACTGTAAAGAGTGATATTTTTAAAAAGATAATAAAAAAAGAATGTTTTTTTGGAAATGTCCCTTCATTGTAAATATTTTTATATAATGTACTGTCATTCAATTTCATGTTAAAACAGGAAAATCAACATTCTCCAATACATTAGACCAATGACCAGCAGTTTCTTCTTAATAACTAACTTACAAGGTAGACTGGCAAGTAACTAGTTATACTGCAGTTGACAAGAATTTTAATTGCTTTAATGTAAAATCTATTTGCAAGTCACAACGCTTATAGTTCATATGGCATAAGCACATGCAGTAGACCCTTCAAGATGAAAACAGGGTAGGTATTTCTCCTTTTTTTAAAAAAGTATATTAGAGTAAATACTGGAGATTCTCAACATATGGGGGTCAGCTGGTGGCACATTCAACTGTGTACATGTTACCAGGTACAAAAGCCTGAGTTCAAGCCCCCCCAGTCCCACCTTCAGAGGGAAAGCTCCACAAGTGATAAAGTGGTATGGCAGGTGTCTCTCTTTCTCTGTTTCTATCTTCCCCTTTCATCTCACATTCTCTCTGTGTCTATCCAGCAAATGAATAAATAAATAAAATGTAAGGAGGAAAAAAGAGATTCTTAGAATAAAGCCTCCCCATGGTATGACTAGCCAGTGAACAATATTCGAGCAAAGCAAGTAATATTAAGTTTGGATTATGAATCAAATAAAAATCCTATTCAATTAAGAAGTGTATTTACCGAATAAAACAATAAGTGTATTTACTGTCATGGTTTAATAGTGAAAAAATATTTCATGTATTTTTTTCTCTGTTGTTCATTACCTTTATACTGAAAAACACAACATAAACAAATGCAAAATAAAATAAAATTCCAAAGAGCACCATTTAGTTCTAGAACTCTATATAAGAGTTAAATCTAGAATTGGTAGAGTGCCAAACAAGTTACAAATTATAGTTTAAAATTTTTCCTTTATACTGTTCATGGTTATATTGTAGTTATTTTATACACATGATACTTACTTTTTCTAGCATAAAATGGAGAACTATCTGGCTATCACCTGGGTGATGACTTGAACCTGAGAACAGCTACCTAAAAATTATAGTTTCTGAGTTGGGGACACAGCATAATTGTTATGCAAAGGACTTTCATGATTAAGTCTCTGAAGTTCCAGGTTCAGTCTCTAGCACAACCATAATGCAGAGCTGAACAGTGCTCTGGACTGACTCTCTTTCTCTCTCTTTCTCTCTCTCTTTCTCCCTCTCCCTCTCCTTTTCCCTCTCTCTCTCTCTCTCTTGCTCTCTCTCTGTCTCCTTCATTAAAAATAAATAAAGTAGTATAAAAATCAGAATTATATTTCCACTTAAATATTGCATGAACAGTGCTCTGGACTGACTCTCTCTTTCTCTCTCTCTCTTGCTCTCTCTCTCTACCTCCTTCATTAAAAATAAACAAAATACTGTGAAAATCATAACTATATTTCCATTTAAGTACTGTATGCTAACTGAATGCACCATTGGAGCTTCAGAACTCCATTTCCAAGAACCTCGGTGATCCTGTATCCTGATGCAGTCACACCAACCTTGAACCTGTGAATTATAAGAATCACAGGATGACCAAAGATATTTACACTCAATAAACCAGATAAAGATCTAATAATATCTATATCCCACTAAACCCACAACAAATAAACATTCTCATTAAAAACTGGGGAAAAGATACTGACAGAATCTTCACCAAAGGAGAGATCCAGAGAAAGCTTTAAAATAGAGTATTTCAACAAATTTCATCAAGCACAGTTGAGATTTATGTTAAAGAAGAAAAGAAAAAGCAGTGGGTATCGGAAACTGCATGTAAACAGTGGGGAAAAAGAGAGGAAGGAGTGAAAAATGCAAGTAGAACTATGCCACTGGCAGGCGCCATATTTGTTTTAATTTTCAATTTTATTTATTTATTTATTATTGGATAGGGACAGAGGGAAATTGAGAGGGGAAGGAGAGATGGATAGGGAAAAAAAAAAACAGAGAGGTACTTGCAGCCCCTGCTTCACCACTCCTGAAGTTTTCCCCCTACAGCTGGGAGGGAACAAGGGGCTTGAACCTGGGTCACTCAGCACTGTAATATGTGTACTTAACCAGGTGTGTCACCACCTGACCCCAGGTACCATCATCTTATTGGGTTTCATATTTGGTTTGCATTCAAACTTCTTTTTTTGGTACCAGTAATGGTTTCTCTATAACTAAGATGCTTATAAAGGTTTGTATATTTGTGAAGGTGCTATTTCCTGACCAGGTGGAGAGAAGTGGTTAAGTGTAAGAAAAAAACACAGCAGCAATGGAAAGTATTGATTGAGGAAGGAAACCTCAGACCATGTGCAACAACACAGACTCTGAAAATTTATAACTTCGAGGACCCAAATACTCAATAAGCATTTATTGAATGGCATCTTTCCTAAGGGAAACAGATGAAAAGGAAGCACATTATCTAGAAAACTCTCAGCATTCAGCAAGCACTTCAATCCTCTTTTTCATGCGAGAACCTTTAAGGTTGGAGGTGAGCATTCTAAAGAGACTTTTCCAAGTAGAATCACTTTACTCTGTGGCCTGAACACAGCCAGAATAAAGGTTTAGCTTGGCCTTCAGATCTTACAAAAATAAATGGCATTAAAACAGAATTATATTAATCAGTAAAGGTTGCCAGTTTTATATTTAGCATGAGAGGAGATTTTGCTTGATTCTAGGTAGTTGTATTTTAATCTCTTTTGCAAATAGTACCCATTGTTTAGAAAGATGATTAATGTTATTTCAATGCCCTTATTAAATAATGTATGAAAGTACTTAAATTGGTGATAAAATGAACTCAGAGGCCAGCATCCGCATGTAGGAAGTCTAGGTCATGATGCAGACTCCAGACAGAGAAGCGTTTTGTTTGATTTGTCCCAAATTTTAAAGGTGAAAAAAATCTGCATAGAAATTAGGGACAAAAACTAAGAAAAGTCATAAACTCTATGTGAAAAGATACTAGCTTTGGGGGGGGCAGGGGGCATGTAGTACTATGCACAAGGACCCCTGCCTGGGCCTGGACCCCATCCCTACCCACCCCCCGCAAAGGGGATGTCTCACAAGCTGCAAAGAAGGTCTGCAAGTCTCTTTCTCTCTCCCTCTCTATGTCCCTCTCCCTCTCAACTTTTCTCTGTCCTATCGAATGAAAATAATATATGTTTATATATATATATATGGCACTCAGGCTTTGTATAATCTCCTAGGAGGCTAGACTCTACAACTCACATCTTCATGAAACCTGTCTCATTCATGTGAGTCCTACCTTGCTTACTGGTTTTTGTTTTTGTTTTTTTGCCTCCAGGGTCATTTCTGGGACTTGGTGCCTGCACTATGAATTTACTGCTCCTAGAGGCCATTATCCCCATTTTTTGCACTTGTTGTTACCTTTGTTGTCGTTATTATTATTGTTGTCATTGCTGTTGTTGTTGTATTGGACAGGAAGACATTGAGAAAGGAGGAGAAGACAGAGGGGGAGAGAAAGAGAGATACCTGCAGACCTGCTTCACTGCACATGAAGCGACCCCCCTTGCAGGTGGGGAGCCGGAGGCTCAAACCAGGATCTTTTTGTGGGTCCTTACACTTTGCACCATGTGCGCTTAACCCACTGCACTACTGCCCGGACCCCATGTTTGTTTGTTTTTATTTCAGGTCCTAGCCACATCAGTACTTTCATACAGAATACCACAGGAACATGCCCACATATGCCAGCTTCCTAAATTGTAGGTTGAGAGTACAGGGGAGGGGAAAAGAAACAAACTGTTTTTAGGGGAGGTTTTTGTGACTGATTTTGATTTTTGTGAAAGCAGTAGTATACCAAACAACTGGTCAATTCTGTCAAAAATTCTTCGTCAAAGTTAAAATCTCCACTATGGATTTTAGGTCAAGAGCAGCTGAGAGCACTCAAAAGAACAGTAACATGTCTTAGATGTAAATAATAGAGTTAACATTTTCTGAATTATGCTCATCCATATTGCTACTACAGCCAGAGAATGATGAAACACTTAAACTATGTGGTAGTTGTCTGGCTACTTAGACTTCCTGGTATCAAGACACAGGCTATGCATCTACCTTATCCCAAAGAGATGGGGTCACGGGAGCTCATTTTAAATATCTGTAAGGCTTAACAAAACTGGGCAAGAGACCATTTCATTACATACCTTACTAGGAAAAAGTGAAACAGTTATAGACATATTAGTAGTAGCAGACTGTATCTTGGAATTAAAAAAAAATCCTTAAATATGATGAGTTTGTTAAATCACTGGATAAAAAAAAAATTAGTAATAGAAATTAATGAAAGTACACCATGAGTTCATTTGCTTGAAAAAATGTTACCATCACTGATGTAAATAAATAAATAGATGGATGAGGATGTCAAAATGTAACAGAGCTAGAAGTAAATTTAAAAAACAAAATTAAATACCACCTCAGCATGATTCACTTCAGACTGTGTCCAGAGACCTCAGGTGTAGAAGGTCAACCCTTCAGCCTCAATACTTGGGTGAGACCTTTCCTTTCATAAGATTCTCTAATTCCATCCCAGGTGTTTCACTTCCTAACAAAGTCCCCAAAACTAGATATAGACCAGGTCCCACGATATAGGGCATATGTTCACATGTATCCATAAATTAAGACAAAATATATACCTGAAAGCAAAGGTACACAATAGTCTGCAGTGAGTCAGTGTCAAGTTCATAATGAAATAGTGTCTACTTAGACTTATATACCTTCCTCACCTACTTCCTATTACACTTCCCTCACTCACTCCAAAAGCTGAATAAGGGCAAGAGAGTGGCATATGTTAACGATGACTCTTTAATCACTATCAGGCCACCCCATCAGCTGGGGTCCTACTCTGGAAGTTTGAGATTCCCAAATAGACATGATGGGCCTAGACCTCAAATGAATCCCTCTTTCCATTGACCCCTTTATTTAAAAAAAAATTTTTAAATAAAAATAAAATAAATAAACACCTGCCTCTCTGTAGCCTCAGACTAGAAAATTTATAACTCTAAACCCCACTTCTGAACGACCATGGGATCCATTTGCATTAAGCCTGCCAGGAACTGAAACTGCCTAAAGCCAGAGGAGAGACTATAAAAGGCAGAAAAGAAAAGGAGGCTTAAGGAAACCTGAAAGGCAACAGTGCTTTCTGTCCCTCCATCACGGTACCAAATTTTAATATTAATAAACCAACTTTCCCTCGCACAAATGAGATTTTGAGCTTTTGTTAATGGTGGAACCAACAAACCAGAATCACCTATTTAGGAGCTATGCCCATTACTGTTTCTTAAACTAGTTCCCACCCCTGGTCTTCCTAACTGTTCTTTAAATCCTCAGGGTTGGGAAGCTGGGCTGCAGTTCTCCCAGGGACTCTGGGATAGCTCTTTAATGTCTTTCCTCAAAGTGATGATGACAGCTTCAATTAATAGACAGGTATCTTCGATGTTCCCTAAGAATTTAACCTTTTCTTGCTCCTTTACATTGACATAATGGAAATGAGTAAAAGTTATTAGAAACTCGTGTGATCTTTACCTATATTTAAAGAAGGGCCAGCTGCCCAGGTTAGACAGTCTACACCCTGCATCCGTATTTTCCCACTTCTACCTGCAGAAAGCCAAAATGTGCAGATATGCACATTGGAGACAATGCCTAGAGTTAGTCCCCTGGGAGGCCACCTCAGCATCTCCAGAGCCCAAGTTAAAAGTAGGAGAGTTTCCCCAACTGTAGGAGGGCAGCTATACAAATGGAAAGGCAGTGCTGCCGGTGTCTCTCTCTCTTTCTATCTCTCCCTTTCCTCCAAATTCCTCCCTATCTTTATCCAATAAAAACACTAAAAAATTGTAGTCCAGGTGGTGGTGCAGTGGATAAAGCACTGGATTCTCAACCATGAGGTACCAAATTCAATCCCCGGCAGCACATGTACCAGAGTTATGTCTGGTTCTTTCTCTCTCTCTGCCTATCTTTCTCATGAATAAATAAATATTTTTTTAAAAAACACTAAAATAATAAAGATGACTTCTATAAAAAGGAAAAAAAACTAGTAGGATCAGGAAACTCCAGGACTCTCACTTTTGAGGGCTGACATGTATCTATGTATCTCTTTGCTATCTCTGATTTGCTTCAATAAATGCTCATCTCTCTCAAACTAAGGGTCTCATGATTTTTTAAAATTATTTTTAATTATCTTTATTTATTTATTGGGTAGAGATAGCCAGCAATCAAGAGGGGAGGGGTGATAGAGAGGGAGAGAGACAGAGAGATACCTGAAACACCCCTTCATCACCTGCAATGCTTTCTTGCTGCAAGTGGGGAGTGGGGGTTTGAACCTGGGTCTTTGTGCATTGTTAACATGTACATTCAACCAGGTGCACCACCCCCCGGCCCCTCTTGTGATCTTTTTTTTCCATTTGGATATTGGTCTAGGAGCCTTCCAGCTGAGCTTAAAGGGGAGCCTTATATTTTTTCTGTGCACCCTCTACTCAGCCCTCAACAGAAAACACTCCTCAAGTAACTTGTGTTAAGTTCTCGTTTCTTTGACTCTTATGCATATCCTGGAGATGATAAGAGATCCTTATATTTCTCATTCCTCACCTTGGAGGTAACTAGCAAAAAGCACGGTCATTTCTTTCACAAGAGGCATATGGGTTACGCAGGACTACAATTGACTACAGACAATCCTATACAGATTTTTTTTGTTCAACTGGTTGCAGAGCAAGTGACACTTAAAAAATAAGGGGTGATAAGTACTCCTTCTTTTGAGTCTTTAAGTATAGTTGTTACTATTCTTCTTATTCTAATAAAATAGAACGTTTAATACTGTAGCGATATGAAAATAAACATAGATAACGAAATCTATACCTGTTCTCAATCTTAAAATTCATATGCAAAGTAATTCTAGCTCACCTATTCTCCTCCATAATAGCCTCACTCAAAGAGTTTTTTTTTTTAACTTTTAGTCTTCAAAGTGTTTTTTAATAAAGGTCAGAATACAAAATTTTAACATATCCCAATGCAAATTAGAAAATTAACTTATATAGCAACCAGAAAAAAAGCAATATCCCACAGTAGAGCACTGTATTTTGCATATCAGTCTTTCCTGGTCTAGCAAGTCTGCATCATGTATAAGTCAGCATTTATTATTCCTCAAGTTAGAGGATATTGCTCCCAGAATCAATAAATACTTTAACACCCTAAACAAAAGATAGTATGAATATTAAATACATAAATATGCCATTAAACTTGTTTTTTTTATTTTAGAGTTTTAGAAGTGATCTTATTAGTAGTAATTCAACAGTAGTCTACAAATTTATTATAAGATTCCAGGGCTACATGTTTACAGCCACATATATGTGTTTATAATTCACCAAGACCACTCCCAAGGTCCCTGCCTTCATTCTGATTTGGGGAGGGGGAGTATTTGATTACTGGACTTTCTTTTTTTTTTAATATTTATTTTATTTATTTATTCCCTTTTGTTGCCCTTGTTTTATTGTTGTAGTTATTATTGTTGTTGTCGTCGTTGTTGGATAGGACAGAGAAAAATGGAGAGAGGAGGGGAAGACAGAGAGGAGGAGAGAAAGACAGACGCCTGCAGACCTGCTTCACTGCCTGTGAAGCGACTCCCCTGCAGGTGGGGAGCCGGGGTTCGAACCGGGATCCTTATGCCGGTCCTTGTGCTTTGCGCCACCTGCGCTTAACCCGCTGCGCTACAGCCCGACTCCCGATTACTGGACTTTCTATTATATTTATTTTTGATAGCGAGGGGCAGGTGGAAGGGGGAAGTTATAACATTACTCCACAGCATCTGTGGAACTTCCCGCGGTGATATAATGCAACCATACATTTCTGGGGCTCAAACCTACAGCCTTGTGCAAAGTAAGACTGACACTCTGCTGGGTTAGCTATCTTTGGACTTCACCTCACACTTTGTGGTTGACTAGAATTTTTAAAATTCTTACTACAATTCCATATAAGTCTAAACTAAAATGCAAACTTTATTATTAACATGTGTATCTGCCCTCACTCATCTCCCAGTCCCCCATAAAGAACCCATTTTTCGGGAAGAAATGGCCAAATAATGGTGACTCCTAGAATTCTAGTATTTGTGTGACTGTGCAATATACCACTACATTGTGCTTACGGAAGTACTAGGGATTAAGCCTAGGACCTCTTACAAGTGAAGCCCTTTGTGCTACTACTGTGCATGTTCACAGCAAAAATATATATATATATTTTTTAAAGTTCTTTAAGGTTCAGTAACAGATTTGGCATATTACAGCATCAAAAGATGCAACAGAGAAAAGAACATCACAAGCACAACTTAAAACATAATGAAGAAGTGTTCCATTCACTCTATTTGTTATAATCTTTTAGTAAATAGTCAAATGTACAAATGTAAAAGCACGTTAATGCTGCAGTTGCGTTATCTCTTTACTTGAAAGTGTGCTACCCTTAAATTAAAAATCAGGTCTAAATTATATATTTATCTATAGATAACAGATATAGATATAGATATAGATATAGATATAGATATAGATATAGATATAGATATAGATATAGATATGCACACAGCCTTAATAAAACATTCAGTCCAGGTCTGCCTTGTTGTCTCCAGCAAGACACAAGTCAATAAACAAAATTATCAACAAGTGGGAAGCAGTGGTCAAGTACAGAATGATTTGCTTTAACTCTTCTACATCTCTGAACTCTTAGGAAAAGGTTCAAGTGACAGAGAAATGAAAAGAGATATGTGGATTAAATGATATCATTTAGAAGTCAAATGCTATCTATCACAATCATCTGACCCTGGGCTCCAAGAAAGAACAGTTATGAAATTGTTAGTGAGATGATGGCATTAACTCTCTCTATACATAGATATTACTATCTTACTCTAGAAGATTTGGACTGTGACCATAAAACTTCAGACTAAGTCTACAATACAAATGGACGAATGCCAAAATGAGACTACATTTAGATGAATCTATCATTTAAAGCTTTCAAATTTAGTGTACATGAGTGTTAGTTATTTTCCCTCACTATTTGCACAAGCCTCCTCTTCTGGTCAGTCCAAAGATATAGATTCTTTAAAATAATATTTGGAGTGTTAAGACAACATTAACACCCCCACCCCAATAACAATGTCAAAAAAAAAAAAAACAGTCAAGAATGTTCCTAGCTATGATTATGGAATGCCAGCTCAGACCTACAGGGATGCAGAGGTTAACCCATATCTGCAACCTTGGGAGGACTGCTGTAGCTCACAATGGAGGGATTGGGGATCCAGAACTCTGGTGGTAGGCACGGTACAGAGTTGTACCCTGTTATCTTGTAATTTTGTAAATCTATATCAAATCACTAATAAAAAAAAGTAATAGAACCTAACACCCAAAAAGACATGTGTATATCTATGTTCATAGCAGCACAATTTGTAATAGCCAAAACCTGGAAGCAACACAGATGTCCAACAACAGAAGAATGACTGAGAAAGTTGTGGTAGATACACATAATGGAATACTACTCAGCTAGTAAGAATGGTGAACTTAACCTTCTTACTTTATCTTGGATGGAACTCAAAGGAATCATGTTAAGTGAGATCAGCCAAAAAAAAAAAAAGGAAGTATGAACATGGAATGAAATATGAACATGAGAGATGTTGAGAAATAAGAACAGAAGAGGAAACACAATGTCACCCTTAGACTAAGTTTGGTGTACTGTACTAAAATAGATTCTGGGGGACTGACATTGAGGTTCTGGTGCATGATGGTGGAGGATGACCCAGGTGGGGGAAGTTAGAATGTCTTGCAGAAAATTGAGAAATTTTACACATGTACCAATAATTGTATTTACTGCAGACTGTAAACATCAGTCCCCCAGTAAAAAAGAAAGAAAATGAAATAGTACCTTAAGCATAATATCCTCTTGGAAACAGAATTGAGAACATGGAGAGCTTAGAAAGAGCCAGCAAAGAAAAAAGGAGCCTGACTTAATAGCTTCATCACCATCAAGAACCTGATTTGGCATGCAGATGGAACTCTTAATTTTTCTAGAGATTTCCTTGTTTATCAACTGAAGATCGCAGTCTGACAATGTTAAGACTATATAACGAATGACAGAGAGAGAGACAGAGAGAGAAGATTGTATAGAATTAATGAGATCACCACTGAGTGTTGTACCAAGAACAAATCTGAAATTAAGCTGCTCATATTTTGTGCACATGTGTGCTTTGTCATATGAATTCTGAGCATGTTACCTTCTAGCAACTTGGTCCCCTCAATATCTGGTTACCAAATAAAAGTCAAACTCAAATTCCATTTTCTTGGTGGTATAATGTTAGACTGATCATAAAAAATTAGTCCAAATCAGTCCCTTACATGTACCCACAGCTTTTACCATGTATCTCTGCAACAATCCTCATCAAAATGTTGTTTATTCCCATTTATTTGAAAGTTGGCTGGCTTTGTGATTTGCTTTAACCAATAGAATGCTACAGAATATATCATATGTCAGCTATGGGTCTAGATTTCAAAGGGCCTTGGGTACTTAGCTTGTTCCTTGGAAGGTTGTCTGGTCAAGTAAATAAATAAAATGTAAGAGTCAACATTAGCATACTGGAGGATAAGATACCACTGGAGAAAAATATCACCGCCTTCAAATTTATTCTAGACAAGCTGACTAACCAACATAAAAGAACACATGAAGTTCAGAAGGCAAGTCCTCGGACTATTGCTGACCACAGATAGAGCTGCACATGGCATGGAAACCAGAATGAAAACCCAGCTGACCCACAGACTGATAAGCAAAGCCCCACTGTTTTATGCTACTTAGTTTTATGGTGCTTTGTTATGTATTGCTACCTCATCCTGATAGAGACAGTCCTAAAAATCCCGTAATATATGTGACTTCCACAGTCTCTGCTCAAAGAAATACCATTATGCATACCATACCATACCATACCACATCATCCAATGGTAATAGGCATAACCTAGGTTATGTTCTCCTCAGGAAAACTCCATGAATATCTTGGTGCCCTCAAAATTCTATCTTGCACATAGATGCTTAACATATGTTGAGAACAATGAAATGTAATTTCAGGAACCATAAATAAGCAAAGGGCAGTTTGCTTCTGCAAGGTTAAAAGACTTCTCCTTGGGAAGTAACAAGGAAAAACTAAAGCCAGGAATTCAAACAAAGTGGTACACTTTGAAAAAACAGATGGGCAAGATTCAGCAGAGGGAGAAAGGCAGGGGAAGGAGGCAGAGTTCTGAGTGGGAAAAGAAAGGGATATAATTAAAATATGGAAATACAGGCAAGTGTCATTATCAGACTTTTAGGAAATGAAAATTTTTAGAATGAAAGAGATGACTGAAGTACTGGGCAGCCTACAGTCTTAAAGGTAAAATTGAGACGTAAAAATAGAAGAACTTCCTAAGAGCAGAGACATACTAGAACCTGAACAAGGAATTTAGTTATAAAGGTAAAGGCAAAAATTACAACAGTAAGTCCATAATTCCAGCAAGTGAATTGATGACAGCTTTGTAGCTTTTTTTCCTCTCCTCTCATAAGAACCACAGTGAGTGCAACCAAGAGGAAAAGGCACAAATCTAATGATTTCAGAGGGAGAAAAGCTATTGCCGCTTAGAGTTGCTATTGCACAACATTATACTTCAAAAGCTTTTGGTGTCAGAGAGGTCTCTAAGAGTTCTGCTCTCAGTGCATCATCTGCTTAGCCTGCTAGGGACTGTGAAAAGTCTACATTTCAGGGGTTTGTTTCTTAGGGGATAAGCTTTATTCCATCAAGGGACTAGGCACTGTGCCACAAAATAAAGGATTTAAACCTATTCAAAGACATGTTGAGCTTTGAAAGAAAAACTTCAAAGAAAAAGAATGTACAACCAGTATAATTGCGTATAAAGCACTTCAAGAAAACCGAGGAGCCTCCTAAAATCTCAATCTAAGTTTAGAGATGCCTTTCACAGTTAATTTCCCATGGTCCAGTGTTAAATGAAACCCACTGAATGTAAGGGGCTGGAGAGATAGCATAATGGCTATGCACAGTTTCTCATGCCTGAAGCCCCAAAGTCCCAGGTTCAATCCACCGTTAACACCAAAAACTGGAGCAAAGCAGTACATGGGGGGCGGGGGGATTAAACTTATTGAACTTACACACAAAAAAAAGAGAAAAAGCACTGCCAAACCCTCAAAGCATGGGAACAACCTGTCAGTAGAAAAAATATCAACTCAAATCAGCTAAAATAGCAGAATGATCAAATATCATCAAATTCAGTTTTTGTCCCCAGGAAAGATTTTCATTCTAAGGTAACTAGACTTCACTAACTATGTTTGTCAATTCTCACTGGTGAAGACCAATAGGATACTGGGGGGGGGGGGGTGGAATTCCTGAGATTTATAGTTCCTCCACAATAAGTAAAAGGCTGGATTCTTCAGGACAGATGACTGGAATGTAGGAACACTGGTGATTATGCTAAGTGAAACAAGCAAAGAGTTGAAAGGGAATTACTGGATGGTTCACATGTAAAAACCAAGTAACTAAAGCAAATTAAATTGAAAATAGTAAACTGTTTCTTAGACTCTGTGAGAACTATGATAAGCTAGGGGAATAGGATTTTAGTAATGGTGATGATCTTCTTGTAAACCATTATGAAAACAAGAATAAAAAAAGTTTTTAATTACTTTGGTAAATGAGTCAGGTGGTGGCGCACCTGGTTGAATGCACATGTTACACTGCACAAGGTCCCAGGTTTGAGCCCCTGGTCCCCACCTACAGGGGAAAAGCTTTGCAAGTGGTGAAGCAGGACTGCAGGTGTCTCTCTTTCTCTCTCCCTCTCTATCTTCCCCTAACCTCTTGATTTCTGACTGTCTCTATCCAATAAATAAAGATAATATTTTTTTAAAAAATTTGAAAAAAGAAGATTTAGCATTGTCATATATTAAATGTGTTGGTTATATAACCCTAAATTTCCACTGCAATGTACTCACCCAAGATAAGTTAAAACACACGTGTAAAAATAAACTTATAAATGTTGCATTTCTAAGTTTCCCTCAAAAATGTCAATTTAAAAACAGAATACCTACTAGTGGATAATAAACAAACAGTAGATACATGGGAAAATATACATTTGTCAAAACTCAAAAGGACTTACTTAAAATAGAAACATTTTATTGCAATTAAATCACACTATAAAAAAAAGAGCATTGCTCAGCTCTGGCTTATAGTGGTACAAGGTATTAAACCTAAGACTTTAGAGCCTCAGGCATGAAAGTCTCTTTGCAGAGAGTCGGCAGTAGCACAGCTGGTTAAGTGCAGGGGGCACAAGCAGTGAAGGAGGTCTGCAGGTGTCTATCTTTCTCTTCCCCTCTCTGTCTTCCCCTCCTCTCTCCATTTCTCTCTGTCCTATCCAACAACAATGGCATCAGTAACAACAGCAAAAAAAACAAGGGCAACAAAAGGGAATAAATAAATACTTTTTAAAAAACAAAGTCTCTTTGCAAAACTATTATGTTATCTACACCTCTGCCCTTGCAACTAAATGTTATTCTTTTTTTTTTTATTCCTAGAATATATATTTTGGGCAGGGGTAGATAGCTTAACGGTTATGCAAACGGACTCCCATGCCTGAGGCTCCAAAGTCCCAGGTTCAATCCCCTGCTCCACCATAAACCAGAGCTGAGCAGTGCTCTGGTTAAAAAAAAAATACATATATACATATACATACACATACACACACACACACACACACACACACACACACACACACACACAGTGGCTATAAATGAATGAGACTGAATTCTCATGATAAATAACTAATGCAGTAAGAACTTACAGCTTTTCATGGTTGTGAATGTAGTTTCTAAAAATGCATTTAAGGGGGGGCTGGGTGATAGCACAGCAGATTAAATGTACATGGTGTGAAGCACAAGGACCAGTGTAAGGATCCTACTTCGAGACCCTGCGTTGCTTGTGGGGCGGTGAAGCAGGTCTGCAGGTGTCTACTTTCTTTTAATTAACAGGTTCTCTGCCTTCTTAACAGTTACATTACTTACAACTTTGAAGGTCTCACAACTTATGAATTATATTCTGACACCCTCTCCTCAAAACCATACTGTAACAACAGAGTATATTAATAACCACTGCATATTCTACTCAGCTCCTCTGACAGTTCTAAAAGTTGCAGTTTTTAAAAACATTTAAACCATCTTTCTGAATTATGTTTTCAAATTACAAAATGGAAATAGCAGGTGATCATAGGGTAGCACTCTGGGTAAATTTAAAGGCAGTACAATATGGCAATTTTTCTTCCAGCTCTACTTACTGACTAGTGTGCACACAAAATGGAGTCAGTGAATTCAAAATAGCAAGAATATGACCCAGAGATGGCTCAGCAAGTAAAGCACATGCGTTCTGTGTTTGACAAGCCAGGCTTTCATCCTTGGAACCACATGAGAGCAGCATGAAAGACACCAATGGAACTCCCTGAATAACCAAGAAGTGCTTTGGTGTCTCTCCCTGGTACTTCTCTCTCTACTTCCCATCCTCCCTTGCAGAATAAAAATCGAGACTGGGAGGCAACACACAGTGTTACCATGCATGCAGAAGACCCTGGGTTGTTTCCATGGAATTGAAATTCTTTTTGTTTTGTTTTTTTCTTATTTAAGCAGTTTTATTTCTAATGTTCCTTGGTGATGTGAACTTAAAAAAAAAAAATTTTACTTATATTGGGGGATTAACTGCACTTTTAAAAAATGACTAGAAATGAAGTACTGAAAATTAAATATCTGAACACAACAGTATAGGCATGAACTATACAGAATACACATTGATGGGGTTGGGTGGTAGCTCAACTGGTTAAATGCACATGGCACAAATTGCAGGGCGGGCGTAAGGGTCCTGGTTTGAGACCTCAGCTCCCCACCTGCAGGGTGGTCACTTCGCAAGCAGTGAAGCAGGTCTGCAGGTATCTTTCTCTCTCCTTCTCTGTCTTCCTCTCCTCCCTTGATTTCTCTCTGTTCTATCAACAACAACAGCTATAACAACAATCACAATAACAACTACAACAAAGGCAACAACAAGGGAAATAAAAAAAAGAATACATATTGATAAATTTACATTAGACTTTGGATCATAAAATGATATTGCAATGAAGAACAAAATACATAGACTATATACTGAATGCCTTTAAAATATGTCCTGTCAGTAGAAAAATATGGATTAGTGCATTTTACAGAAAGGTATTTGTCAAGGAATGCTTAAAGTACTCGATCACCTTGTTCAAAGAAATACACACTAAAACTACAATACTGTACCAACATACAGTCATCCAAGTAGCAACAGCAACAATTCCTATTATGTGTGAACTAGAATGTGGAGTCACCTGATCTCTAGTGATGGAATTGTGACTTGGCATATTTCATTTGAATTTCAATACTTAGTGAAGTTGAAAATGAGTACTACCCAATGACTCACTGATCTATATATTTTAAAAAGTTGCTTATTTATACACTGGATATACATATGTAAGAATCCTCACAGCAATTTGCTTTTAGTAGTTGAACAATATAAACCACAGTTTATATGTTTGATATAAACCACAGTTTATATGTTTGATATAAACCACAGTTTATATGTTTGATATAAACCACAGTTTATATGTTTGATATAAACCACAGTTTATATGTTTGATATAAACCACAGTTTATATGTTTGATATGGTTATCAAAAGTAAGAATAACTAAGATTTGCTATGATGACATGACAGAGTTTTATACAACTATGACAATCAACAAATTATAGTTCCCTGCAGTAATATGTATACTGTTGAACAGAGGTATTCAGGAAAAATCATTCATATCTATGCAGATAAACTGACGAGTACAGAATAAGTCGTTTATTTAAAATTAAACCAGTGGTGACTAAAACCAAAAAACAATCTTGAGCGTAGTAGGAAAAAAATGTTGTTATTCTAGTCACATTTAGGGACAAAAGTCACTGAAAGAGGGCCTGTGGTGGTGCACCTGGTTGAGTATATATGTTACAGTGCACAAAGAGCCAGGTTTGAGTCTCCAGTCCCCACCTGCAGAGGGAAAGCTTCACGAGTGGTGAAGCAGTGCTGTAGGTCTCTCTCTGTCTCTCTCCCTCTCTATCACCCCCATCCCCTTTCAATTTCTGGCTCTGTCTATCCAATAAATAAGTAACAATAAAAAATTTAAAAAGTCATTGAAAAAGCAGTGAAAAGGCAATACTAGCATAAAAGTAAATAATAATATGCTGCCATGTCAAAATAAAAAAGCAAATGAAATGACATTGTGGAAATTTTTTCTTCAGATGATTTTACAGTCTACTTTTGAAATTCACTGTATATGTGACTCTAGTTACCCAAAGACTACCTGTCCACTGTGTTTGCATCTCAGTAATGTAGTCACGTAATAAATACTTAGGTGGAAAAATTCTTGCACAAGAATAAACAAGTAAGGTGAGTCTAAGAGAGTTAAGGCCAGTGTTTTAGTATTGATTTATATGATGAGGAATAGTAACACAAGCAAAGGTTTGAAACCCAGGGTTGGATTTTAAAAACCAAAAAGAAATATCTTTATTATGTAAAAGCATAGGCTACTGTTTCAGAAAGCTCTGAAGCCAAAATAGATTTTTCCCCTTTCCACAATTAATAAATGGCTAGAAGAGAAAAAAAAAATCAGAAAAGTAGGAACAACTTTCTCTTGAGTAATTTCAGTTGTGAAAAGGGTCAGTAAATTAAAAGATATATGTGTGCAGTGCCTAACCTCTGCCCATCACTATCCATGGTAACATTTTCTTTTTCTAATAAATCATTGTTCATGGAAAATTGCATATTTTCTATCAGACGCTTGGAGGTTTCCCAGTGTTTTATTTAACACAACTAAACAAATGCTAGAGAGCCAAGGAAGGGGCAGTTTGCCTCAATTCCAGTTTCAGTTACTGAATATGGGCAATTTTCAAGTAAACACAGGATGATTTCCCCTCATTTACATTTTCAAAGCTGTACTATGAAAATAAGAATTCTCTAGAATCCTTTTAAGAAGCCAACGGTACCAGAATATCTGGATATATCCTGTATAGGTCATCTGAGATGTTAAAAAGTGGTCAATCAGTTTCAGTGTGTGTTTTTGTATCTTAGAGAAGAGGCAAAAAAAAAAAAAAAGCAAAAACATATTTAGCAGTCCCAAACTTTAAACAAAGGGTGTTTGTATGGGCATTTATGCTCCTGCAATAATTCTTTGGGGAGTAGTATTTTCCCGCTTCCCTACACCTTAGAGTCTTTGTTAAAAGATAAGTTCTTTTTCCCCATGAATATATAATAATAAATGAATAGGAAAGATACACCCCCCAATACTCAATTGGCTAAGGCACTAAACCTCTTTTTCTATAAAGCATTCAAATCAGATGCCCTGCTAACCAGGAGAAGCAGATTGTTTGTGTTTCTTCCACAGGAATCCCGGAAAAAACCATCTGGACCCCTGCACACCCTGACATCACCCACGAAATGGCACAACTACAGTGGCACACCCCCCTGAAACCCTAGATGTCACCTGACGCGATCTGAAGAACCTGATTCACAGACTCCAAGGACAGAACTTTTTTACTGTCTGTCTGCCTTTCCTGCTTCTGCTTTGCCTGTCACGATTTGGTGGTTCCAGCTCACAATCTACAGAAAAGCAGAATTCCAGAGGCTGACCTTCCTCATGCAGCATTTCATCCCCTGCCATTTCTCCCCCTAGTCGCCTACTTTGGACTGAGACTTCTATCGGACTTGCTGGTATACCCTTTGGACACTTTAGACAATTTTACAGCAGCTTCCTTCCCTTCACGTTGCTGGTTTTTCATAAACTGACCCTGAGTAGTTCATAGACTTTACACACTGTTGCCCTGGGCATTAGATAAAAGGAAAGGGGGAGATGCTGGGAAATTGTGCCGATGCAGTCACATCTGCCATGTTGTCCCCTCAGGCTACTGCTAGTTCCCGTGAGAGTTGAGACATTCTCGGAGTCCCTGTTCGGCCATGTTGTGCCCTCAGGGCATTGTCTATATCCCCGCAATATTTGGAGTGCTCTGGTTACTCCTCCCCCCTCCCATTCTCACAAGAGTTATTATCCTATCCTGGAGTGCTATGGTTACTCCTCCTCCTTCCCATTCTCGCGAAAGCTACTCCTATAAAAGCCCTTCTTCTTCTGCACCTCGCTCTCTTGCCAGCGCTTCACTCTGGTGTTCAGACGCAGGAAAAGTTACTGCGTGAGGTGGCCATTTTGGCTACCTCCACGTGGCCCAACCTGCCTCTCTAGCACCCAACTCTGAGGTGCCAGCGCAAATAAAGATTTGTGTTTCCTCTTCGCTCTGGATCTCCTCTCTCTCTTCTCTGCAGCCTGCGCACAACAACAGTATTTTGTTTCATAAATGTGTCATAAAAATATATGGCAAATAAATGCTAGGTGCAAGTCTAAGTATAAATTATATCATGTACAATAACATTACAAGCAGGATTTTGTGTTTTCTAATATTCTAAATTTTGTATTGATATGGGAAAAAATGTCTATGTACCCTAGGAATAATCCTATAAAACATGTTGAATTTTAAGGATGTGTAC
Organism: Erinaceus europaeus; assembly: GCF_950295315.1. Lineage (NCBI taxonomy): Eukaryota > Metazoa > Chordata > Mammalia > Eulipotyphla > Erinaceidae > Erinaceus > Erinaceus europaeus. The sequence continues at coordinate 29,952,498 of NC_080168.1, forward strand.
CTGAAGACTATATAAGAGCATAATGTAACACTAATAATAATTTAAAACACAACATAAAATGTAGCTAAGTATATAGTAAAGTCTTATTTTAAAATACTTTTGAATTTCAAATTGTTCAAACCACCTAGCAATTTTTTAAAAAATTTTAATAAGGTAATATATTTTGTATTTAAAATAAAATGCTTATTTATTTTCTGTCATCAGCTCAATGCTGGCTTGTGATTCAGATGGGCACTGAATCTGGGCCCTCAGAGCTTCAAGTATGAAAGCCTTTTTGCATAAACATTATACTACTCCCCCTGCCCTCAACCTTCTTACATTTGCTTCAGTTTTATGGTTGTCTTTGTTTATGTTTCCCAGGGATTCACCATTCCAACTTTTCAGATAGACACAAAAGGAGAGAGTCTATACACAAAAGGCGAGAGTCATTATAGAACTCAAGCTTCCTTAGGATTTTCTAGCTCTAAAATCATATCATCTGCAAATAGTGAGTTTAACTTCTTCTTTTCCAATATGAATCCCTTTAATTCTTTTCAATTGCCTAATTAGTATGGTTAGGGCTTCCAATGCTATTGACATGTTGAATAGTAATGGTGATAATGGGCAGCCTTTCCTTGTACCTGACCTCAGAGGGAATGGAAAGCTTTTAGCTTCTCACTATTGAGTATGATGTTGCAGGTTTGTTGTATATAAATTCGACTAATTTGAGGAATTTCCCATCTACCCATTTCCTTTTTAATTTTTTTTTCATTATAAACAGATGCTGAAACTTGTCAAAGACTTTGTCTGCATTTCTTGAAATAATCATGTAGTTTTTGGTTTTCCTTTTGTTAAATCACATGTATTGATTTACATATATTGAACCAGTCTTGCTTCCTTGGGATCTGTGCAAACACTAAACTAGAAGAAGACATCCGTAAATCAATCCCTTTTACAGTAGAAGTTAAAAAAAACACAATAAAATATTTAGGAATAAAATTAACAGAGGAAGTAAAAGATTTGTACACTGAAAACTGTGAGTCATTGTTCAAAGAAAGAGTAGAAAAAAAAAAAAAAAGGAAAGATATCCCATGGCCTTGGATAGGAAGCAATAACGTTTTCAAAATGATCATCCTGCCCCAATTTCAGGTGCACATCCTTGAAATTCAACATGTTTTATGGGATTATTCCTAGGGTACATAGACATTTTTCCCCGTAGCAATGCAAAATTTAGAAATATTAGAAAACACAAAATCCTGTTTGTGATGTTATTGTACATGACATAATTCATACTTAGACTTACACCTCGCATTTATTTGCCATATATTATTATGACACATTTATGAAACAAAATACTCCTGCCCAAAGAATTATTGCAGGAGCATAAATGCCCATACAAACACCCTTTGTTTAAAGTTTGGGACTGGTAAATATGTTTTTGCTTTTTTTTTCTTTTGCCTCTTCCCTAAGATACAGAAAAATGAAACAGATAACTCAATAAACTTAATGCAAAAATAAGAAAAAAAAAACACTAGAAAATAAAGCATAGACATAGACAAAAACATCACTGAGGAAGAGATCCTGGGGGCCAAGAGACACAAGAAAGTGCCCAAAGCCAGTGATTATCAGAGAAATGTGAGTAAAGACAAGTGAGATACCACTTTATACCTGTGAGAATATCATACATGAAAAAGGACTGTAACAACAAATGTTGGAGAGGGTGTAGAGAATAGGAGCACTCCTGCATGCTGATGGGAGTGTCAACTGGTCCAACCCTTATGGGACACAGTTTAGAGATTTCTTAGAACATTAGAAATAGACCTACCCAATGACCTGGAAATTTATCTTCCTGGTATTTACCCAAAAGAAACAAAAGCACAGATGAGAAGAGATCTATGTATCTCTATGTTCATAGCAGCACAATTTGTAATCATCAAAACTTGGAAGCAACCCAGATACCCAAGACTGGAGTATAGATGGGGGGTGGAGGAAGGTGGTATATATACACAACGGGGATACTATTCACTTATTACAAATAGTGATGCCCTCTCCTCTTCGACGGAACTTGAAGACATCATGCTAAATGAAAAGTCAAAGAGAGAAGGGCAATTACCAGATGATCTCACTTATAAGTGGGACTTAGTAAAACCAATGACAAGAAGGGAGAATACAAACTAAAACTTGGGCTGGGCTTGGGTACTGCATCAGAACAAAAGTCTCTAGGGAAGGAGAGGCTACAGAGAACTCTGAGGACGTAGATAGAGTTCTGCGGGTGAGAGAGTTCTGCAGAGAACTTACGGGGAGATGAGAAAATGAAGCCATGTGTGGATGACTGCACTGTCAACCATGAACCACCTCAATAAAAAAAACAAAACAAAATAAAATAAACCAACTCAAGATTGTTCCAGTGCTGCAGTAACTCCAAGTGGCACAGTGGAAACTCAAGCCAGGGTACATGCATGGCAAAACAGGCACCCTTCCAGTTGAACGGGCCCCATTTACTGTGAATATGGTCACTAGAATTGTATTTTCAGTTTATAAAGCATTTATATAATTAATATAAATATCACTAACAGTCTGTTTGATAGTTTTAGAAGACTTTAAGTCCACACACAAATATAAAGTATTCATATAAAGGGTTGAGATGATCCCCTCCCTTCTAAAGAGACAGAAAAATAAAAGAATTAATCACAGGTGGTATGGATGATGGACTCTAATCTCTAGGTAGTTTAAATAAAGACAAGATTGTCCGTGTCTTCAAGGAACTTTTTCTGCTAAAACAGAAAGAAAGGAGTCTTCAGAAATTTCTAACAACATAATGCAACCTTTGAAGCAATCTGATGCTAGGAACATAATTTCAACTTTGCTGTTTCAACTTTAGGGGAGATACAATTTGTCAGGATTTCAGAGAGCAAACAAAGGTCACTGCACAAAATGAGCAAGTATTAGATAGGAAGCCTTGTCTAAGCAAAGCTGTTGAGAAATATACAAGCCTCCCTTACACCCTCTCCAGAAAAAAACCTCCCAATGATGCCACTGAAGTAAAGAATTCTTAAAAGGGGTGGGGCCAAGGGTGGCACACCTGGTTAAGCGCACACACTATAGTGCACAAGGACCCAGGTTCAAGCCCCTGGTCCCCACCAGCAGGGGAAAAGCTTCACAGGTGGTGTATATGGACTTCCCTATCTTAAGGAATTTTTCATCTATTCCATTTTTTGTAGTGTCTTGATCATGAATGGATGTTGGATTTTGTTAAAATCTTTCTCTGCATCTGTTGAGATAGTCATGGTTTTGGTTTTGCTTTTATTGATATGGTGAACCACACTGATTAATTTACATATATTTTAATTTATTTATAAAATGGAAATATTGACAAGACCATAGGCTAAGAGGGGTACAATTCCACACAATTCCCACCACCAGAATTCGCTATCCTATCCCCTCCCTTGAAAGCTTTCCTATTCTTTATCCGTCTGGGAGTATGTAGTATCTTTATCCCTCTCTATCTTCTCTTACTCTCTCAATTTTTCTGTCTCTTTCCAATAAAAAAGTAAAAATGTTTTAAAGAAAAGAATTGTTTACAAATGGCATGAGATGAGGAAGAGCACCATATTTGTAGGAGATTATTTTTAAGACAGAGGCAGGGAGGTGGGAAGAGAAAATGTAAGAGGCCACAGCTTCCTAAGCTTCCTTTAATGCAATGGGAGCCATGCCTGAATGCGGCTCACAGACGGCAAGGAAAGCAGAGCACTGTCCACATGAGCTATTTCAGCTATCCTGATCAATTCTGTTTTAGACATATTTATTTGAGGGGCATAGTGTGACAGTCAAAGAATGATTTCCACCAAGTGTTTTTAAATAAGGAATAAAATCAAGCAGAATACTAGCACATTCATTATAGGGAGGATAGTGCTGAATATCTAGAAGTAGGTGGAAATAGGATGTAAATAAACATTTCTCTAGAAGAACAAAATAGGATTTTCTTTGTTAGATCAAGCATAATATATTTCTCAGTCTCTTGGTAATTTAGACATGCATGTCTGCATAGCTGTGGCTTCATATATACATCCCTATGCTACTACTAATGTAGATAGGACTCAGATCTCCAAAGCATCATGACATACCAAATAGAAAATCATTATATGTTGTATTAGTGTATTAGCAAGCTTCCCTTTGATGAAATCCATTTGATTACTAGGCAAAGCATATATCATTGGATTCCTATGTGCAGTTAAGACATAGTAATACTGGGGGGGGGGTGGGCTGGGCAGTGGCACACCTGGTTAGTCACACGTGGTACCATACACAAGGACCCAGGTTTGAGCCCCGGTTCCTGAACTTCAGGGAGGAAGTAAGAACTGCAAGTGTCTCTCTGTTTCTCTCCTCTCTATCTCCCTCTTCCTTCTCTAATTTTCACTGTGCTATCAAAGGAAGGAAGGAAGGAAGGAAGGAAGGAAGGAAGGAAGGAAGGAAGGAAGGAAGGAAGGAAGGAAGGGAGAAAAGCGGGGAGTCAGGCAGCAGCACAGTGGGTTAAGCGCACATGGCGCAAAGCACAAGGACATGTAAGAATCCCAGTTCGAGCCCCCAGCTCCCCACCTGCAGGGGAATCGCTTCACCACTTGTGATCTGCAGGTGTCTATCTTTCTCTTCCTCCTCTGTCTTCCCCTCCTCTCTCGATTTCTCTCTGTCCTATCCAACAATGATGACAACTACGGCAGCAATAAAAACAACAATAACAACAGCAACTACAACAATAAAAAACAAGGGCAACAAAAGGGAAAATAAATAATTAAATATAAATTTTTTTAAAAAAAAAGGAAGGAAGGAAGAGGAGAGAAAAGAAAAGAAAAGAAAAGAAAAGAAAAGAAAAGAAAAGAAAAGAAAAGAAAAGAAAAAATAGCCACTAGGAATGATGTACTCATTGTGCTAGCACTGAGCCCCAGCAATAACTTTGGTAGCAATTTTAAAACAAAAACAAAAAAGCATAGCAATATATAGCAAACAACCCAGTAAAAATTCACCCTGTCCTGCTACTGCATGTCTTGCAACAGCCTCCATCATCAAAGCCATTATGCCAGAGCCTATATGTAGCAAAGAACAACAAATATTTACATAAAATTAAACTATGTGTACACATATGTTCTTGGCAGCACAATTTGTAATAGCAAAAACCTGGAAGCAACCCAGGTGTCCAACAAAAGATGAGTGTTTGAGCAAGTTGTGGTCTATATACACAATGGAATACTACTCAGCTGTAAAAAATGATGACGTCACCGTTTTCAGCCGATCTTGGATGGACCTTGAAAAATTCACGTTATGTGAAATAAGTCAGAAACAGAAGGATGAATATGGGATGATCTCACTCTCAGGCAGAAGTTGAAAAACAAGATCAGAAACGAAAACACAAGTAGAACCTGAAATGTAATTGGCATATCGCACCAAAGTAAAAGACTCTGGGGTGGGTGGGTGGGGAGAATACTGGTCCATGAAGGATGATAAATAACATATTGGGGGTTGCATTGTTAAATGGGAAAGTGGGGAATGTTATGCATGAACAAACCATTGTATTTACTATTGAATGTATAACATTAATTCCCCAATAAAGAAATAAATTAAAAAATAAAAAAATTAAACTATGGCAGAATGTCACATGACTTTCCAAGAAGTATTATTTACCAGGAGTTATTTACCAGGAGACAGAAAGTCAAATGAACTGCCCACTGCACAGTCTCACTGTTCTCTCCTGCACCTCCATCCATCCTTGGGTTTATGTGTGAACCAACTTAGTTTCAAAATAAGGCAAAGTATATATTTTTTTAAATTTATTTATTTATAAAATGAAAACACTGACAAGACCATAGGATAAGAGGGGTATGATTCCCACCACCAGAACTCCATATCCTATCCCCTCCCCTGATAGCTTCTCTACTCTTTATCCCTCTGGGCATATAGACCCACGGTCACCAGGGGGTGCAGAAGGTAGGAAGTCTGGCTTTTATAATTCCTTCCCCTGCTGAACATGGGCTTTGACAGGTGGATCCATACTCCCATCCTGTCTCTCTCTTATGCTAGTGGGGCAGGGCTCTGAGGAAGGGGAGCTTCAGGACACACTGGTGGGGTCATCTGTCCAGGGAAGTCTGGTTGGTATCATAGTAGCATCTAGAACCTGGTGGCTAAAAAGTATATTCTCAAGCTTCTAGACTGTTTTTCTCTGAGAGAGTGGAGACCTATGATTTCTTCCTCCCTCTCAGTATAACTAAGCAGAAGAACATAAGTCTTTTTGTGAATATTCTTTTTGATTTAAAGTTTGCTTTTTTTCTTTCCTGGTTCTACAAAGAGCTGTCATCTCTAAACGGAGAATTCTATCAGACATCAGTTTTGTTTTGAAGTACAATAGAGGATGATTTCATAGAAATTCAAGCATTGGACTTTAGTAAAATGTGTATTCCAGTTTCTTGGGATGAATGACTCTGAAAATGTCCAATAGTTCTAGTTTATCTATCTCCTCATTTAGATCCCTCATATCTTTATTTTCTGCCTAGAAGATCTTTCAAATTGAGAGAGTGGGGTGTTGAAGTCCCCTACTATGACTGTGTTGCTGTTAATATATTACTATAGCTCTTGCAATAGATATTTGATGTATTAGATGGCTTCTCATTGGGTGCATAGATGTTAAAAACTGTTAAATCCTCTTGACTGACTGATCCACTGAGCATTAAGTAGTGTCCATCCTTATCTTTTTAAATTTTATTTATGTTAAACTCTATCATGTCAGATATGAGAATAGATGTCCCTGCCCTTTTTTGTGGGCCACCGGCTTGTATGATAATTTCCATCCTTTCACTTTGAGTCTGTGTTTGTCTTGTGGAGTTAGGTAGGTTTCCTGTAGACAACATATTGTTGGATTGTGTTTTCTGATCCATTTCCTATTCTGTGCATTTTATTAGGTGGATTTAGGCCATTGACATTTATTGATATTAAGGACTGAAGACATTTTTTTTTTAAAGATTTTATTTATTTATTAATGAGAAAGATAGGAGGAGAGAGAAAGAACCAGACATCACTCTGGCACATGTGCTGCCGGGGATCGAACTCCGGACCTCATGCTTGAGAGTCCAAAGCCTTATCATTGCGCCACCTCCCGGACCACGACATTTTTTTTTTAATATTTATTTTATTTATTTATTCCCCTTTGTTGTCCTTGTTTTTTTTTTTTTATTGTTGTAGTTATTATTGTTGTTGTCGTTGTTGGATAGGACAGAGAGAAATGGAGAGAGGAGGGGAAGACAGAGGGGGAGAGAAAGACAGACACCTGCAGACCTGCTTCACCTGCTTCATCTGTGAAGCGACTCCCCTGCAGGTGGGGAGCCGGGGTTCGAACCGGGGACTGAAGACATTTTAACGCCATTCTTGTAGATTTTTATATGTGGCAGACATATGGCATATTTATGATGGTCTGACTGTTTATAGGAGAACTTTCAGAACTTCTTTCAGGGCAGGCTTGGTAGTAGTGGATACTTTCAACTGTTGCTTGTCTGAGAAGGTTTTTATGCTTCCATCTAGGTTGAATGACAGTCTAGCAGGATACAGTAGTGTTGGTTGAAAACCTTTCTCATTGAGCATTTGATAGATATCTTGCCATTCTCTTCTGGCCTCTAGCGTTTGTGTGGAGAAGTCTGCTGCTAATCTTTTCCTCTGTAGATGACTCTTTGTTTTTCTCATGCAGCCCATAGGATCCTTTCTTTATCATTGTTCCTTTCCATTCTAAATATTTGTCTTGGTGTCTTTAAGTTTGGGTTAATTCTTTTTGGGACCTTATGGGCTTCTTGAACCTTTATGTCTTTTATATTGTCTAGACTAGAGAAGTTCTCAGCTATTATGTCCCAAAGAATGCTTTCTTCCCCTCCCTTTCTTTCTTCCTCCAGTAAGCCAATAATGCATATATTATTTCTTTTGAAGTCATCCTATAGGTCTCTGTTTTTTGTTTTCAGTATCTCTTAATCTCTTTTTGAGATCTCTTGCTTCTTTTTTTGTTGTCTCTAATTTGTCCTCAATCTTGCTAATTGTGTCTTCAGCCTCATTTATTCTATTCTCTCTCCCTTCTACTGTTTTCTGGAGTTCATCTATTTTGTGACCCTGTTCTGATACTGTTTTAGCTTGTTCAAATAGTTGTGTTCTTAACTCAGCTATTTCATCTTTCAGCTCTCTAATAACCATGAGATAATTAGTGTTTTTTTTTTCCAGAGTCTCATTTTGTTTCTGCACTTCTGATGACAATTCTTTCAAACTCTTTACTCACTCCTGTGATTATTTCCTTAACTGATGTTTGGATGTTGACCTCATTATTTTGTGCTTCAACCTTTGGGGTGCTTTTAGCTAGACTCTTGTCCTGGTTCATTTCTCCAATATTTCTTCTTGTTGGTTTAACCATTTTATATAGTATGTTAGGAGTTCCCTCTCTCAGTACTTTTCCAATTACTGACCACTACTGCCTGTATTGACTTGCGTCTAAGTAAGGTAACTAAAGGGTTGACAGTTGTGGAAATTGACATTTGCTTCAATATTATTTTAATCCCTGAGTTGGAGCTCAGTGGCTTAAAAGCATCCTTTGTTCTTTTTCTTCCCTATAGGCTATGGGAGCCTGAGGGTTTTAAACTATAAGTAGGCTTCCTAGGTTAATCACTGATTCCTGACCAAAAGATAAAGCAGGGTGTGGCAGAGATAATTCAGTGGTTATGCAAAGAGACTTTCACAGCTCCACTGCTAAGCCACAGAGGTGTAGATCTTCTCCTGAGTTTCTTCATTAGTTCTCTGTCCCCTGGTGTCTGCACAGGCGCCCCCCTCCCCACCTCCACTCCCCCCCCCTGCCGCTGCTCCAGATTCTGAGGGCAGTAGCAATGGAGACTCACAGTTGCAATTGGTGAGTCTCAGGGGAGTCATCTCCTCCCTTCAGCCATCCCCTTTTTGATAAAACTGACTGGAGGTGGTGTGTCAATTTGTAAACTGAGGGACTTTTACCAGCCACTTAATCTCTCCCTAGGCTCCTCTCTGTCCATGAGTCACAGGTATTTGCACTCACTGGTGATTTGGTGGGTTCCTGAAGTTGTTCTAGTCCTGTCTTGTTGCGGTCCCAGGTGGTCTCCCAGAAATTCAAGCATTGGAAAAATCATCATGACAACTGGTACTAAGCACACTTATTTTCAGTATTCTAAACACTGGGATAGTTCGCAAAGAATGAATTCCATCATTGTAATTACAAAGTAATGATAATTATATATGAAAGTGTTGTTAAACCAAGAGCATGAATTATAACAATGGTGTGTTCAAACACAACTACAGGCTGACATATAGAGTAAATAGAACTCAAAGCAACTCAGTTTCCTTCCCCCAAAAGAGATCTAGTCTAGTAGGCAGCTCTACAGCAAACCAGTTTTTATTTACTGTAATCACGTGCAATCATAGATATAACAATAAGTTGGAAGCAAATTCAATCTTCAGAAATTAACATTATAAACAAAAGCAGATAAATTGCTTTCAACATACATGCTCACGTCACATAGCCCCTTATTCTCACAGGCTCTTCAAAGGAGACTTTCCTTCCACCTAGCCTCAGCCATCCTGAAGCATAGGGTACAAATCTTCACTTTTGTTTTGAAGAAAATATATATGCCCTTAAAGTTCTGATAAAGCATCTGATATTTGTATCAACATTTGTAATACACTTCCTTCAAGGACTTTTTTTTTATGAAAGTAGTTAAATTGGAGACATATGATCCAGATAACTTGTTTCCCTACTTCAGATCCACCACATGGGCCACTAGCAACTGAAATTCCTGCTTTGGGTCACTTTATTTAATAAAGATGATAATAGCAGCTATCTTTTTAAAAAATTGATAGGATTAATATGATTATGTATAAAAATTGTTTACTACAGTGCATGGTACAGATCAAGAACTAATCAAAAGTTACTAATAGCATTGAAAACCATTTAGCTTCAAAACCTTATCAGAATCATGCTTTCCCAGAAATTCAGTTGTAAAAATGTAAAAATCTTAATCTTGAACCCCATCCCACTAGGGAAAGAGAGAGAGAGAGAGAGACAAGCTGGGAGTATAGATCAACCTGCCAATGCTCATGTTCAGTGAGGAAGCAATTACAGAAGCCAGACCTTCCACCTTCTGCACCTCATAATGATCCTGGGTCCATACTCCCAAAGGGATAAATTGGAAAGCTATCAGGGGAGGGAATGGGAGATGGAGTTCTGGTAGTGGGAATTGTGTGGAGTTGTACCCCTCTTACCCTATGGTTTTTGTCAGTGTTTCCTTTTCATAAATAAATTTTTTTTAATTAGTAAAATAAAATAATAAAAAAACCTTGATCTTCCACTAACAAGAACAACTAGCATATCTGTCTGATTTGTATGCACCATCCACTGTCAGTGCCTATCTGAATTGTGCTTAAACCTTATCAAGCCTTATTACTTTATGTGACTTATCACATAAAATAGTGGATAATTTCTACAAAATCATTTTAATATAGTTGCATGGTTGCTAAGCAATACAGGTTCCTTAATGAGTTGCTGGGGAAAGACAAACTCATCCATTTCCGTGTACAGTAGGTATGTGACATGCACCAGGCTCTTCACTATGAAGCCTGATTACAGCATCTTCTGTAATCTACCATTCATAATTTTTTATATAAATTTGGAGATCATTGCTCACTGCTTTTTCAGTCTTGCTGAGAAAACTCACGACTTGATTACTGATGGCCTACTTAGATCATTTTGAAGATGTTGTCACAAAATTATTTCTTACAATAAGACATTGACACTTCTACCACTTGAGAGATAGTTTCTTACATGGAATAATGCAGAAGAGAACAGAAAAATCAAACCTACTTTCATTTTGTCAAACTAACAGCCAACAGTTCCACTGGAAGAACATTTCAGAACCTTTCATCTCACCTTCTATGCCTCACTGCAGAAAAACAGGCATTCTTCCTTCTGAAAGCCAAGAAAACTCCCTATGTAGGGATGGAAACTATTTTGGAGTTTCAATAAAATATTAGATCTCCAACAAAGAAATGAATAACATTCATGAGGAGACGAGGAGCAGGGGAGAAAATATACAAGAAACTAGAACCAATTTGCTAAAGCTATCATAAACTGTTACAACCCTCAAAGAAGGCTACCCAGGAAAGTAAATCAAGAGTAATAAAAATATCATTACTTGAACCTAGTCATTTTACTTCTGGGATTCTAATATAAAGAAGCAATCCAAAATATGAAAAAGCCATGTGCATAAAAACATCACCTTTAGTGCTTGCAATTTTAAAAATATTAGAAATTAATAAACATCTGATAATAGTGAAAATTTTAACATGGTATGCACATACCTCAGAAATAAGCATTTTCAGACTGATGGTTATATTAGATATAGAGTTATATTAAATTGGAATCTGTAATAAATCTAGAAGACAATATAATGAACTGTTAACAATAGAAGAAGAGTATAATATTTGGAGAATTCTTAAACTCTGAATAATGCATATATCTTTTAAAACTATTACATTTTACCATGAGAACTGACAATAAACTTATTAAAATGTCTTTCAGTATTAATTATGAATGCTATGACAAAAGAAAAAAACGGTTTATCATCTAGAGCCTATTGAGGCTATAAAAAGTTAGAAAATTAAAAAGGACTTTAAACATCTGTGTTTGAAACTTCATGGAGATAGAAACATAGAAAAACCAGGGAATCAAGTCCTTGGTCCACACCTTTAGGGGAGAAGCTACACAAGTTGTGGGGCAGTGCTGTAGGGGTCGGTCTCTCTCTCTCCCTCTCTCTCTCTCTCTCTTTCTCTCTCTGAGGCAATGCTATAGGTGGGCCCCCACTCTCATCAAAAACCCTTTCCCTCTCAATTTCTCTCTATCCCATAAAAAAATAAATACATAAAATAGCAAAGGTCACTGGAAGTGGTGGATTTGTCATGTAGGTATTGAGCCTTAGTGATAACCCTAGTGAGAATAAAAAAGTAATTATAAAAAAAAGATAGCAGGTTAGGGGCGGGCAGGTAGCTCACCTAGCAGAGTATATAGGACATCATGCTTGAGGACCAAGGTTTGAGACCCAAGCCATGATGTGGGAGTGCCTGTAGGAGAGAAGCTTTCTGAGTAGTTTTGAGGTGTCTTCCCCCTCTCTTTCTTTCTCCCTCTAAGTCTCCTACCCTTTATCTAAAAATACAGGGGTACTAGGAGCAGTGATATGATGTAGCCTTAGAATACTAGTGATAACCTAGTAGCCCTTTTTTAAGTTAATGGGGATAGGAACATTAAAAAATATATGACCATCAATTCTCTTTACTTCCAAAGTCTGAAAAGTTTGAAACTATTTTCATATTATAAAAATTTGACAAAAGTAATATTTTGCCCCATAAAAGGATATAATCATTAGTCAAATATAAATAAGTTTTTAATTAATTAATTTATTTATTATGCTGAGAGGGGGAGGTAGAGAGGGAGAAAGACAGAGACACCTGTAGCCCTGCTTCTTCTCTTGTGAAGCTTTCCTCCTGCAGGTGCGGACCAGGGTCTTGAACCGCCTGGCCCTAGTTTTCTGAATATCTATAAAATTGTGAAAGAATTTTAAATGTCCAGAGAGGTCGCTGACAAATGCTCACATTGGCTAAAATTGACTGAAAGAGTAGAATGAGGTTGAAGCAAACCATTGTTAACATGGAGAAAGCTATTTGTGAAAGAAAGTTACGTGCACTCAGAAACCTAGGGAAAGACAAGTTCAAGACCTTCTGGGTATAAGAGTGAATAACACACAGTTCCTCAAGTCAAGGGCAGTATAGTTAGCATAGCATGCTAGCTCATTTCAATCAGCAATCCAGTGGGTTGATACAGTACAAGATAAGAATTCTATCCTTGAGAATTTGAAAGAATAATTAAGAGGAAAAAATGAGTCTTTCAGAAGTCAGACAGTAGCACAGTGGGTTAAGCGCACTTGAAGTGAAGAGCAAGGACCGGCCTAAGGATCCCCATTTATTTATTTATTTATTATTAGATAGAAACATAGAGAAATTGAGAGGGAAGGGAGAGATCGAAAGGGAAACAGACTGAGAGATGCCTGCAGGCCTGCTTCACCACTGGTGAAGCTTTCTTCATGCAGGTGAGAACCAGCAGCTTGAGCCCAGGTCCTTGTGCACTGTAGTGTGTGCACTTAACCAGGTGTGCCATCACCTTGCCCCTATAACTGGCTCCTTATAAAGTGAAACTTGGGCAGGATGCGATGTATTACACTGAAGTAAAGCACTCTGAGGAAGGAGGAAAAGGAAGGGGGTGAGAGGGTTAAGGTCTTGGTACATGATGATGGAAAAGGACCTTATATATTGTTTCCTACACCAGACCCTGATCAGCATTTTTTTTCCCCAAGGAGCCCTCAACTCTTTCATTGATAGTACTTTGAAGACTTTAAGGCCCCTGACTTGGGTATTAGGACCAGTCATTGTTATTGGGCTGGTCATACCTCTGGAGATTATGCTGGTATTTCTAGCAAAAAAATACAGGGTTGTATGGATCTTGATTTAACCTGATTTTCTATTTAAATCTTTTTTAAAGCTTATACAAAGAATGGATATTATTATGTTTGGAAATGCTATCTGTCCTTAAGAGAGAGTACACTGGTTCATAAGTTTATGATTTCATATTGAGAAAGAACTTCAAGTTCCTTCTCAATGAGTGGTAGACATCAGGGCATAGCCCCATAGAGATATATTAAAGACAAATAACTAGAGTCCGTGATAAAGGAAACACTGGACTGAGGTCTGGATTTGCCAATTTACCTACCACTTGTTTCCTTTCCTTGTAAAATGGGCATTAGCATAATCTACCTCTCTCACCTTTTATGGAAAATAATATATGTGAAAATGTATTATAAATTATTAATGTATCTTAATAGAAATAATTTTTCCTTCTTATTAAAAAATTATGATTGTCTTTGAACCACTGGACTTTTGATTAGCTATTTTTTTTCAAGATTTATTTATTCTTGCAGGCACTTTTTTTCTTTTGTGTTATGTTGCTAGGATAGCTTTTCTAATTATCTTACTTAATATGAATTTTTCTCTATCGTTAAATATATATGTTTGTAGACTTCTCTTGAGGTGAATATTCAATGGCTTAAATATTTGTTTGTTTAAATATTAAGCATTTTTGTTTTAATTAATTTATGATATTAACTATGTGTAGAAAAGAGGGTAAAGCTGAGAGTACTTTTTTTCCCCATACAGTACCTGCTCTGTTGTTTTTTTTTTTTATAAAGTCTCATATGTCAGAATATGGTACTCTTTCTTATGACAATGCTGACAGACTACAGGTACTAATGGAAATTAAGCACATAGCAATGTTCTTTTTCTTTTTTCCTACTGCAATGACTTGGTAAGAAGATTCATCTAAATCTTAAGCAGAAATGAAGACTTAAAGAAAACGAGTTACCACGTAGGGGAAAATGTTTGTAGACTGCAAACCTTAATAAAGGCTCATATCTAGAATGTATAGAGAATTCTCAAAATTCATTAGGAACAACATATTGGACCCCTTTTTGGGCCCCCATAGGACCGTGCCCTCAGTGTGGATTAACAAAGGTAGAGAATGTTCCAACTTCCAAACAGAGATTGGACAACATACTCTATCACCTGAGAAAGATGGGTCCTGAAATCCAGGCAGGCTGGAACGTTCCTACCATGTCCACAGAATGTAAGCTCAGACCTACAGGGATGCAGAGGTTACACAGGCTCCTAAGCTGAATACAAGCACCAGATCAAATCAATGGGGTTTATAGTCAGCAACATTTATACACTTTCCCCTTATTTAGGAGCTACTCTCTTCCCTGATCCAGCTTTCTAGTCCTTCTCCAGCCATGACATCATCTCCCCAGACAATAATTTGGTTCCACCTGCATATCAGAGGTCAGGGTCAGAAAAAAAAAAAAAAAAAAAAAACTAGTATAGTCATGGGCCCTTTGGAATATAACTAAAATAAGCCTTATATCTATCTCCAAAATGGAGACCCCAAATCTTCATCTGCAATATAACAGATTAGGTTCATTATTAGTCAAAAATTTGTTTTGCTCTATATGTTAACTCTTTTTTCAGCCACCAGGTTCCAGGTGTTACTGAGCCACCAACCTGACTTCCTTGGGCAGGTGACCCCACCAATATGTCCTGGAGCCCCACTTCCCCAGAGCCCTGCCCCATTAGGGAAAGAGAGAGACATGCTGGGAGTATGAATCCTCCTGCTAATGCCCATGTTCAGCAGGGAAGCAATTACAGAAGCCAGACCTTCCATCTTCTGCATCCCCATAATGACCCTGGATCCATACTCCCAGAGGGATAAAGAATAAGAAAGCTATCAGGGGAGGGGAGGGGATAGAGAGTTCTGGTGATGGGAATTTTGTGGAGTTGTACCCCTCTTATCCTGTGGATTTTGTCTGTGTTTCCTTTTTATAAATAATTTTTAAAAATCAGTTAAGATAATGGGTGAACGGTATCAAGAAACATTTCATAGGATGCAAATTAGAGCATGAAGAGACGTTCAACTTCACTAATCAGCAGTGAAGTGGGAATTAAGGCCACAATGACGGAAAACTAATTAGAACTGCTCAAAGGAAAACAATAGTGAAAATACCAAGTCCTCTAAGGATGCAGAGCAACGGGTATGTCTTTCTCATTGCTGGCTCTGGGGGGAGAGGGAAAGGTACAACTAATTAAGAAAACAATTAGAGTTTTAATAACTGAACATACAACTTAACTGAACTTAACATGGCCCATCAGTCACACTTTGTGCTAGAGAAATAAAACTTTGGCATCTGTCCACACAAAAACTATTTAAGATTGTTCAAACGGTTTTCATTATTGATAAAACTGGAGATAACTAAAAGTTCCTATAATTTGTAAATGCTTAAGAAAATATACACAGTATAACCACACAATGGAATATCATACAGCACCAAAGAGGAATAAACTGTTGACACATGCAATCAACTGGATAGATCTCAAAGGGATTGTTGTGAATTTTACTTGAAAAAAATATGTCTGGGAAACTCATGACCTTGGGAGAAGCTCTAGAAATGGTGGAAAGGTGCTTTTGGAGCTCTCTATGTAAAATAAAGGAATGAAAATTTGGTCCAGAATTGCTGATATCACACATGCACAAGGCTCCAGCACCATGCTGAAAGAACACACACGAACACACACACACACACACACACACACACACATACACACACACCCCAAAAGTCACATGCTGCATGTATTTACATACACAATATTCTTGACATGGAAAAACTATAGTAATGCTTACTGTCAAAATGCAACAAAGTCACATAGATCTAAACATATACCTTATATCAGTATTAATTTTCCACTTTTGATATTGTACTACAGTTATTATAATTCAGTTGAGAGTAAACTGAGCGAAAAGTATGTAGGACCTTCAAAATGCTTTAAGTTGCCCAAGCTGTTTTTTGTGTAAAAAAAGACACCATTGTCATCTAAGACCATAGTCATAAACTAACAGTTACAAGACAACCTAATGTGAATTTTAGTAATTCAGAATTAAAATGAAAGCCCACCACTGCTGAGAAAAATTGCCAAAGACAGCCAAATAGACATATAATGGTAAACAACAAACACAGTCATCTATATTTGCTTCATTTATTCAAATTCGCATACATCACATTTACAAGCTACAGATTGTTCTAGAGTCCTTTTTTATATTTAAAAGCTCTAGTACTGATTCAAATATTTATTGAAAATCTACCATATAAAACCACCTTTGTGTAACATATGAAGGAGACTTAGTGTATAAAGCTTGCATTTTAGATAGTCTGATGTTAGGACTAGACGAATCACTGCTATACTAACTTTAACATGTTACTTAACTTCTTTATGTCTATTTTTGTCATCTGTAAAATGAAACTAGCAATACAATACAGTATGTATTAAAACAGTTCTATAAAGAAAATACTAATATGAAGGGGCCGGATGGTGGCACACATAGTAGGAAGCACAAGGACCCGCACAAGGATCCTAGTTTGAGCCCCCAGCTCCCCACCTACAGGGTAGTTGCTTCACAACTTGTGAAGCAGATCTGCAGGTGTCACTCTCTCTCTCTCTCTCTCTCTCTCTCTCTTTCTCTCTCTCTCCTTCTCTATCTTCCCCCCTCTCAATTTTTTTCTGTCCTATCCAATAAAAATGAGAAAAGAAAAAAAAAAGCTTCCAGGAGCAATGGATTCCTAGTGACAGCACTGAGCTCCAATGATAACCCTAGAGGCAAAAAAATAATAATAAATACAAATAAAATACTAATAGGAGATTATAGTTTAGTCTAATCTTAAAATGTCTAAGGGGATAGATAGTTCATGCCATTATTACCCTAGTGTGCAGAGAACAATCAACTCACAAAAGGTGAGCTGCTTAAAAGAACTTCTCAGAGAAGTGAGTTACATGTAGTGTCACCAAGAGGCTACTGCACGTGCTATGTAAAAAAAAGTCATGTGGCAAGTCAACTGTTGGGGAGTCTGGATGTGAGAGATTATTTCAGAACCAACAGAATGATTTTTTTTGGAGGGGGGAGCAGTATATCAGTGGCTGAATTCAGTGGGTAAGATTTTTATAGTTTATATCTGCAACATAAATGTCCATAAAGCAAGCTGTTTTTCTCCTCTAAAAATAAAATAAATATAACTAGAGTTAAGTATGAAGACATCTTACAAATCACTGAATTCAGTATCCTCCTGCCATGCTAGACAAGGATACACAAGTATTGTACTGGGAAGACTGGAGTCTGAGAGGAAAGGGAAGTGCCCAGTCTTGCTGATTACAAAGACAGAAGGCATGTAAACACAGCAGAAGCTGTGTTTCTTTCCTCACCTCTCCTGGGCAGCTATGAATACCAAAGGACAACAACAAGACAGGACTAGAATGATTTCAGGAACCCACCAAATCACCTGTGAGTACAAACACCTATAGCTCCTGGACAGAGAGAGGAGCCAATGGAGAGATTAAGTGACTGCTGGTAACAGTCCAGCAGTTTGACAGTTGAGACACCACCTACAGTATGTTTCACCAACAAAAACATTACTGAAGGGAGGAGAGGACTCCCCTAAAACTCACCAAATGCAACTGTGAGTCTCCATTGCTACTGCCCTCAGAATCTGGAGCGGCGGCGGGGGGAGGGGGGGGGAGTGGAGTGGGGAAGGCGGGTGCCTGTGCAGACACCAGGGGACAGAGAACTAATGAAGAAACTCAGGAGAAGATCTACACCTCTGTGGCTTAGCAGTGGAGCTGTGAAAGTCTCTTTGCATAACCACTGAATTATCTCTGCCACACCCTGCTTTATCTCTTGGTCAGGAATCAGTGATTAACCTAGGAAGCCTACTTATAGTTTAAAACCCTCAGGCTCCCATAGCCTATAGGGAAGAAAAAGAACAAAGGATGCCTTTAAGCCACTGAGCTCCAACTCAGGGATTAAAATAATATTGAAACAAATGTCAATTTCCACAACTGTCAACCCTTTAGTTACCTTACTTAGATGCAAGTCAATACAGGCAGTAGTGGTCAGTAATTGGAAAAGTACTGAGAGAGGGAACTCCTAACATACTATATAAAATGGTTAAACCAACAAGAAGAAATATTGGAGAAATGAACCAGGACAAGAGTCTAGCTAAAAGCACCCCAAAGGTTGAAGCACAAAATAATGAGGTCAACATCCAAACATCAGTTAAGGAAATAATCACAGGAGTGAGTAAAGAGTTTGAAAGAATTGTCATCAGAAGTGCAGAAACAAAATGAGACTCTGGAAAAAAACACTAATTATCTCATGGTTATTAGAGAGCTGAAAGATGAAATAGCTGAGTTAAGAACACAGCTATTTGAACAAGCTAAAACAGTATCAGAACAGGGTAACAAAATAGATGAACTCCAGAAAACAGTAGAAGGGAGAGAGAATAGAATAAATGAGGCTGAAGACACAATTAGCAAGATCAAGGATGAACTAGATACAGCTAAAAAAGAAGCAAGAGATCTCAAAAAGAGGTTAAGAGATACTGAAAACAACAAAGTCCTAAGGGATAACTTCAAAAGAAATGATATGCGGGAGTTGGGTGGTAGCAAAGCAGGTTAAGCGCACATGGCAGAAAGAACAAGGACCAGTATAAGGATCCTGGTTCAAACCTACAGCTCCCCACCTGCAGGGGAGTCACTTCACAGGCAGTGAAGAATGTCTGCAGGTGTCTATCTTTCTCTCCCCCTCTCTTTCCTCCCGTCCTCTCTCCATTTCTCTCTGTCCTATCCAACAATGACAACATCAATAATAACTACAACAATAAAACAACAAGGACAACAAAAGGGAATAAATAAATAAATATTTAAAAATTTTAAAAAAGAAATAATATATGCATTATTGGCTTACCAGAGGAAGAAAGAGAGGGAGGGGAAGAAAGTATTCTTCAGGACATAATAGCTGAGAACTTCTCCAGGCTAGACAATAAAAAAGACATAATGGTTCAAGAAGCCCATAGGGTCTCTAACAGAATTAACCCAGACTTAAAGACACCGAGACACATCATATTTAAAATGGAAAGGAATAAGGATAGGGAAAGGATCCTGAAGGCTGCAAGTAAAAGACAAAGAGTCATTTGCAGAGGAAAACCCATAAGATTAGCAGCAGACTTCTCCACACAAACACTACAGGCCAGAAGAGAATGGCAAGATATCTATGCAGTGCTTAATAAGAAAGGCTATCAACCAAGACTACTGTATCCTGGTATACTGTCATTCAGACTAGATGGAAGCATAAAAACCTTCTCAGACAAGCAACAGTTGAAAGAATCAACTATCACCAAGACTGCCCTGAAAGAAGTTCCAAAAGGTCTCCTATAAACAATCAGACCATCATAAATATGCCATATATCAGAACACTCTAAAAATCTACAAGAATGGCATTAAAATATCTTCAATCATTGATATCAATAAATGTGTCAGTGGCCTGAATTCATTTATTAAAAGGCACAGAGTAGGAAGATGGATTAGAAAACACAACCCAACAAAATGCTGTCTACAGGACACCCACCTAACTCAATAAGACATAGACTCAAAGGGAAAGGATGGAAAATTATCAAATAAGCCAGTTGCCCACAAAAAAGGGCAGGAACAGCTATTCTCATATCTGACATAATAGAATTTAACATAAATAAAATTTTAAAAGATGGGGTGGACAATACTTAATACTCAGAGGATCAGTCAATCAAGAGGCCTTAATAATTATTAACATCTATGCACCCAATGAGAACCCATCTAAATACATCAAACATCTACTGAAAGAGCTACAGCAATACATTAACAGCAACACAGTCATAGTATGGGACTTGAACACCCCCACTGTATCAACTTGACAGATCATCCAGGCAGAAAATCAATAATGACATGAGGGAGCTAAATGAGGAGATAGATAAATTAGAAATATTAGACATTTTCAGAATTTCATCCCAATAAACTGGAATATCCATTTTACTCAAGTCCACATGGGTCATTCTCAAGGATAGACCATATGTTGGGCCACAAAGACAGCATCAGCAAATTCAAGAGCACTGAAATCATCACAAGCATCTTCTCAGACCACAGTGGAATTAAACTAAAACTTAACAATCAACAAATATTAGTAATAGCTACAAAATGTTTAAGCTCAACATTACACTACTTAACAATTACAGGGTCAAAGAGGGAATAAAAGAAGAAATCAAAATGTTTTGAGAGTTCAATGAAAATGAAGACACAAGATATCAAAATATTTGTACACAACTAAAACAGTACTGAGAGGAAAGTTCATAGCCATACATGCATACAGTAGGAAAAAAGAAAAAGCACAAATAAACAGCCTGATTGCTCATCTTAAAGACCTAGAAGAAGAAGAACAAAGGAAGCCTTAAGCAACCAGAAGGATAGAAATAACTAAAGTGAGGGCAGAAATAAATAACATTAAGGACCGGCATAAGAATCCCGGTTCAAACCCCTGGCTCCCCACCTGCAAGGGAGTTGCTTCATAGGTGGTGAAGCTAGTCTGTAGGTGTCTGTCTTTCTCTCCCCCTCTCTATCTTCTCTTCTCTCCATTTCTCTCTGTCCTATCGAACAACGACATAATCAATAACAATAATGATAACTACAACAACAATAAAAAAACAAGCGCAACAAAAGGGAAAATATATAATAAAAAAATTTTAAAAAGAAATAAATAACATTGAAAAAAAGAAAACTATATCAACAAAAGTAAATGTTCATTCTTCAAAAGAGTGAAGAAAATCAAAAAACCTTTAGCCAGACTCACAAAACAAAAAAGGGAGAAGACTGAAATAAGTTGGATCATAAATGAAAGAGGAGATATCACAACAGACACCACAGAAATTCAAGATATCATGTGAGACTTCTATGAACAACTATATGCCACCAAGCTAGAGAACCTGGAAGAAATGGACGAGTTTCTACATACCTAAGAACTTCCAAAATTAAGTAAAGAGGAACTAGATAACATGAACAGGCCCATCACAGCTAATGAAATTGAAACAGTTATCAAAAATCTTTCCAAGAATAAAAGTCCTGGACCAGATGGTTTTACAAATGAATTCTACAAAACCTTCAAAGAAGAACTAATACCTCTACTTTTAAAAGTCATCCAGAATATTGAAGACACTGGAATACTCACTTCCAGCTTCTATAAAGCCAGTATCACTCTGATACCAAAAGCAGACAGGGACACAACCAAAAGAGAAAACTACAGACCAATATCTTTGATGAATATAGATGCTAAATTCTAGCCAACCAGATACAGGAATACATTTAAAAGATTGTTCATCATGACCAAGTGGGGTTTATTCCAGGGATGCAAGGTTGGTTTAATATACCTAAGTCAATCAATGGGATCCCACCACATCAATAAAAGCAAGACTAAAAACCATATGGTCATATCAATAGATAAAGAGAAAGCCTTGACAAAATGCAACGTCCCTTTATGATCAAAACACTATAAAAATGGGAACAGATGGAAAATTCCTCAAGATAGTGGAGTCTATATATAGCAAACCTATAGCCAACATCAGACTCAGTGGTGAAAAACTGGAAGCATTTCCCCTCAGATCAGGTACTAGACAGGGCTACCCACTATCACCATTACTATTCAACATAGTGTTGGAAGCTTTGCTATAGCAATCAGGCAGGAGCAAGGAATTAAAGGCATACAGATTGGAAGAGAAGAAGTCAAACTCTCCCTATTTGCAGATGAAATGATAGTATACATACAAAAATCTAAGGAATCAAGCAAGAAGCTTTTGGAAATCATCAGGCAATACAGTAAGGTGTCAGGCTACAAAATTAACATTCAACAGTCAGCGGCATTCCTCTGTGCAAACACTAAGTTACAAGATGTTGAAATCTAGAAATCAACTCATTTTACTATAGGAACAAAAACAATAAAATATATAGGAGTAACCTAACCAAAGAAGTGAAAGACTTGTACACTGAAAATTATGAATCACTACTCAAGGAAACTGAAAAAGGCATAAAGAAGTGGAAAGGCATTCCATGTTCATGGGTTGGAAGAATTAACATCATCAAAATGAATATAGCCATCTACAAATTTAATGCTGTCCCCATCAAGATCCAAACCACATTTTCTAAGGATAATACAACAAATGCTACAAATATTTACCTGGAACCAGAAAAAACCTAGAATTGCTAAAATAATCTTGAGAAGAAAGAACAGAACTGGAGGCATTACACTCCCAGATCTAAAATCGTATTATAGGATCATTGTCATCAAAACTGCTTGGTACTGGAACATGAATAGACACACTGACCAGTGGAATAGAATTGAAAGCCCAGAAGTAAGCCCCCACAACTATGGACATCTAATCTTTGACAAAGGTGCCCAGACCATTAAATGGGGAAAACAGTCTCTTCAACAAATGGTGTTGGAAAAAATGGGTTGAAACATGCAGAAGAATGAAACTGAACCACTATAATTCACCAAATACAAAAGTAAATTCCAAGTGGATCAAGGACTTGAATGTTAGACCAGAAACTACTAGATACTTAGAGGAAAATATTGGCAGAACTCTTTTCTGCATAATTTTTTAAAATATTTATTTATTTCCTTTTTGTTGCTCTTGTTGTTTTTATTGTTGTTGATGCCATCATTGTTGGATAGAACAGAGAGAAATGGAGAGAGGAGGATAGAAAGATAGACACCTGCAGACCTGCTTCACTGCCTGTGAAGGGACTGCCCTTTAGGTGAGGAGACGAGGGCTCGAACCAGGATCCTTCCACTGGTCCTTGCGCTTTGCACCATCTGCACTTAACCCGCTGTGCTACAGCCTGACTCCTTCTTTTCTGCATAAATTTAAAAGACATCTTCAATGAAACAAATCCAGTTACAAAGAAGACTAAGGCAAGCATAAACCTATGGGACTACATCAAATTAAAAGTTTCTGCATAGCAAAAGAAACCACTACCCAAACTAAGAGACCCCTCACATCATGGGAGAAGATCTTTACATCCCATACATCAGACAAGAGGCTAATAACCAAAATATATAAAGAGCTTGCCAAACCAACAACAAGAAAACAAATAAACCCATACAAAAATGGAGAGGACATGAATAGTATATTCACCACAGAAGAGAGCCACAAGACTGAAAAACACATGAAAAAATGCTCCATGTCTTTGATTGTCAGAGAAATGCAAATAAAGAAAACAATGAGATACCACTTCACTACTGTGAGAATATCAGACACCAGAAAAGGAAACAGCAGCAAATGCTGGAGAGGTTGTGGGGTCAAAGGAACCCTCCTGCACTGCTGATGGAAATGTAAATTTGTCCAACCTCTGTGGAGAACAGTCTGGAGAACTCTCAGAAGGCTAGAAATGGACCTACCCTATGACCCTGCAATTCCTCTCCTGGGAATATATCCTAAGGAACCCAACACACCCATCCAAAAAGATCTATGTACACATGTGTTCTTAACAACACAATTTGTAATAGCTAAAACCTGGAAGCAACCCAGGTGTCCAACAACAGATGAGTGGCTGAGCAAGCTGTGGTATACACAGTGGAATACTACTCAGCTATTAAAAATTGTGACTTCACTATTTTTAGCCAATCTTGGATGGATCTTGGAAAAATTCACGTTAAGTGAAATAATAGTCAGAAACAGAAGGATGAATATGGGATGATCTCACTCTCAGGCAGAAGTTGAAAAACAAGATCAGAAGAGAAAACATATGTAAAACCTGAACTGGAATTGATGTATTGCACTAAAGTAAAAAAACACTGGTGTGTGTGGGGGGGGGGGAGAATACAGGTCCAGAAAGGATGACAGAGGACCTACTGGGGGTTGTATTGTTATATGCAAAATTGGGAAATTGTTGGGAACATGTGTGAGCCTGATAGAGCTTAGGGAGAACCACCCCCATCTTTGGATGGAGGTCTGAGAAGATAACCTCTTGGTAAGTCTCTCTCAACCGAGGTGAGCATAAGGGGGGAAACTCAGACTTGGTTCTTTCCTTCTTGACTCTCAGGCCCACACATGTTCCCACAAGCGCCACCGCCCTCGGCACAACAGGAAATGTTATGCATGTACAAACTACTGTATTTACTGTCCTATGTAAGACATTAATTCCCCCCCCCCAAAAAAAAAAAGACAGAAGGAACACAGGCAGAAGGATTCCTACTAAAATCTCACAAGGTCTCATTTGGCCATTATCTAGTATTCCCAGTGAAGAACTTCACATGTTTGAAACAGTAAGCACATTTTTACCTTATCTAGTTCTCCATCTTTAAAAAGAAAACTTCTAGGACCCTATGTAAGTTGAAGTGGGTGAATTTACCTCATAAAATAGAAGATATAAATGGCCATTAGTACAATGATTATAGTGTGGTCTGGGAGGTGGTGCAATAGATAAGGCATTGGACTCTCAAGGATGAAGTCCTGAATTCAATCCCCAGCAGCACATGTACTAGAGTGATGTCTAGTGTGCTCTCTCTCTCTTCCTCCTATCCTTCTCATTAATAAATAAACACAATCTTTAAAAATTAAAAACAATTATTATAACATTAAAGTAATGGATAGTAACATCTATGTGAATATAAGACACAACTTAGCAATACTGATTATAAACTCTACATACTCAGTTAAGGAAATAAATAATAGTTGATTTAGATTGAATGCACAATTTTTTTTCTTCATACCCTTGACTTAAACTGTTGGCTAAATATAATGGGGACAAGGGTGGGAAGCCAGCATAAGGATTATGCAAAAAGACTTTCATTCCTGAGACTCTGAAGTCTCAAATTCAATCCCCAGCACCACCATATGCCAGAACTGAGCATTGCTAAGGTAAAAATTACATAAATAAATAACAATGAATGAAAATATTTTAAAAAGAGATAATGGAGACAGAATATAGAAGGCAATTAAGGAATTTTGGTAAAATAATTCTAAGGAAAAATGCCATATTTTTAAATTAAACTAAAAAAGAAGTAGCTTTGCTTACAGGAAATTTTTAGAAGACAGTACTCTATATCAAAATTGGAGAAAAACCAGGTGGATATTTTCCCCACAATATCTTATTCTATTTCTCCATTCCCAAGGTATGTTGATCACAGTCAAAGTTAATTCAGACAGATTATAAATTGGGTATTTGAAACTAGATTGCATTACTTGGCAGAAATATCATTATGCAAGGTATCTGTTTCTAGAATTTATTAAAGCATAGTGCTCAAGAGGTTTAAAAATGTAGCTGGGAATAAATACACATATGAAATTGAGTAAGTTATTCAATGTCTGCTTAAGTGTGAAGGGAAATAAATAATGAATCTATGTTAAATAAATATAGAGAGATAAAGAAGCCATTCATTTGTTTGGTGTAAGTTTTGATCCCCTAACCCAAACCTTTATTTGTCAAATACCACCCTGTAACTATGAGGACAAACTTTCCATGATATGCTACATTCTTTATGAAAGCCTATTTAACTCTACTGTAAATCTATTCACTATAAAATATGTATTAAGTACAAACTTTATGCTATTGGAGTTAGAATTATTTTCTTTTTTCAACTTTTTATTAGTTATCTGTTATTCAGTAGTGGCTTACTAACTTTGTTCTATTAGAGTTATAATTCTTTTCTTTTTTCTTTTAACTTTTTAGTAGTTATTTCTTATTCACTAGTGGTTTACAAGATTATAAAATTTCAGGAGTATATTTCCACATTCCACCTACCACTGAAGTTTTGTGCCTTCCCCTGCCCCAGCACAGTGTTAGAATTATTGTCACCTCTTTAAAAATGTACCTATAAGTTTAATGTAATGATTTATGGCTTGTTTTAAGGTTATTAGGCTGGGGGTGGTTAGATCTTAAACTGGCAGGAACTGGGAGAAATATAAAGGAGGAAGGTGCCACACCTATCATCTATTTGAAAGAGAGCTGGAGAAGAGTCTTACGTCTGTCTTACTGGCACTTCCTACCCCAGCAAGGCTAGTCCACACGTACGTTCAGTAAAACTGTCTATAATTCTTCAAATCAAGCCAAGGTTAAAGAGGAAGTGGGATTATATCTACTAAGAATCAATCCTCGTAACAGCAACACACAACAATACCACTACAAAGCAGGGGAAAAAACCCACAGTGGTCCCAGCTTGGGTTACTATATTGCTAATCTGTCAGGTTTCTCACCACTGCAATACTTGGGGCTCCAAATTGTTCTCTTTCTCATTTCTTTGTGTTTTATTTAAATATTTATTTATTTTTATCTTATTTGACAGGGCAGAGAGAAATTGAGAGGGAAGGGGGGGAGAGACAAGAGACACTCGCAGCCCTGCTTCACTGCTCATGAAGCTTTTCTCCTGCTGCAAGCAGGGGCTGGAGGCTTGAACCCAGGTCCTTATGCACTGTAACATGTGCGCTTAACCAGGTGTACCACCACCTGGCCCCTTCTGACTTTATTTGTACAAAAAAAAAAAAAAACAACAGAGATCCTAGTCATATATCTACTATTATGTAATAATATCTCAAAGTTCTTAATATTTATTAGCTGTAAGCAATAATTGGAACAACAACAACAATCAAAATCACAACAGGGTTGTAAAAGTTAGCAGTACTAATGAAATTTCCAAATTACCAAAACTGTGTTGTGTATGTAACTTGCTATAAATGTAGGTCAGCATTTCACAACACAGAGAGGGCATTCAAAATACCCTATTGACTCTGAATGTCTCCTGACCCATTCCTCAAGCAGTCCTCAGATATACCAGAAACTGAAGGAATGAGAGAGAGAGAAAGAAAAAGATACACCTGCAGCTCTGCTCCACCACTTGTGAAGAGTCCCCCCTGCAGGAAGAGGGCTGGGGGCTTGAACCTGGATCCCTGTGCATTGTAATATGTAAGAATGACTAACCAATCAGAGAAAATGATTCTTTTCTTCTAAGGATCTGACCTGTTAGAGTTGATGGATGTGATTTCTACTCCTTTAGACACTGAGCCACGATATTACAGTTGACTTTAAAATCTTTCCTGAGAAAGTTAGAGACAGGGTGGGAGTAAATAGCATAATGGTTATGCAAACAGACTGTCATGCCCGAGGCTCTGAAGTCACAGGTTCAATCCCCTGCACCACTGTAAGCCAGAGTTGATCAGTGCAGTGCACTGGTAAAAAAAAAAAAGAGAGAGAGAGAGAGATAAAGAGGGGGGAAGAAGAAAAAAGAAGAGAAGATGATTTGGCTTGATTAAGTGTAGGCAGGTAGAAGGGATGGAGACAGAAGTATATCTGTCTAAAACTTCAAAAAGAATAGATAAACAAAAAAAATTCTTTTAAGAAATCTTCTGCCCAATAGTAAGCATGCTTCCACAGTAAAAGAATAAATATGAGAGACCTTTAAAATTGAAAAATTCAACCAACCACGCAAATAGACACAAGCTATATGCCAAGGCTTAAAGTAAATCTAGCAACAGGCTCAACTGAAATCAGAGCTTTCTGCTTCCTTCTGGTATTCCTTCTTCATTGTGGGAGTGCATATGTAATAAACCACCAAACAGGTGGCAAGATAGCTCAACTGGGAGGGGCCTGCTTTACCAAGCACACAACCTAGGCTCAAGGGGAAGAGGAGGAGGCTGGGGGTGCGGGGAGGAGGAAAGGCTATCTCTATCCAATAAATTATTTTTGAAAATTTTAATGAGTATGTCTCCTAAAAATAAAATGAAAGTAAAAAAGGAGGTGGATGATAAAGAGAAACAAGCCACCAAGTATATTTGCTTCCAGATATGCCTACAGTATTTTAGATAACAGAAAGAGATATTAAGGACTTCCAAGAGGTATGGCCATGGAGTAACAATGGATAGAACAGACTCTTCTCTCAAAACAACAAATATCTACAACTATAGACCTTAACAAACCTCACCAACTACAACTAAGGCATCCTTAGAAGTACTGCAGCCTCATGGGGGGAAAGTAGATTTAATACTTCTAACTGCCTAGCATATAGCTCTGACTATACATAGTTTCTAAAGCCCAAGTATTTAATGTTTCAGATTTATAAGATGATAAATGCCGACAATGGGCTTAAATTGTTTAAGCCTATTTCTCCCTCTCCCTCTCCCTTTTCTCTTAAGACCTGATTTCTCCTAGTCCTGAAACCTGCAGGGCTCTGCTTGTATTTCTTGATGTTTCTTCTCTTTAACCCCTTACCCTGATATAATGCTGCTGTTGACCTCAACCAAATCAACGCCACCAGTGGCCACCATGCCCGTTATGTTGCTACTGACTTGTTACTGCGGATTGTCTCAGAAAAGCCTGCTTCAGAGGTCAACCTCCCAACTGCTTTAATCTGGAGAGAACTCTCCTAACACATGGGACTACCTAGTTCCATTTCATATGGCATGCTTTTTAACACAGTTACAGATACTAGCCAGGCTAGGGCCTGGGGTGCTAGGTACATGTATGCATGTGTCCATAAGCAAGGGATAATTATATACTTTAAAGTGAAGATGCTTAATAGCCCTCCGTGACTACACTTAGGCCTTTAATAAGTTTGGCATTCGAGTAGAATGGCCTAAAGAAAGCATCACTAAGGGAGTCAGGCAGTAGCGCAGTGGGATAAGCACAACATGGCACAAAGCGCAAGGACCGGCGAAGGATCCCGGTTCAAACCCCCGGCTCCCCACCTGCAGGGGCATTGCTTCACATTTCTTCACATTTCTCTCCCCTTCTCTGTCTTCTCCTCCTCTCTCCATTTCTCTCTGTCCTATCCAACAACAATGACATCAATAACAACAACAACAACAAAAATCACTACAATAATAAAATAACAAGGGCAACAAAAGGAAATAAATAAATATTAAAAATAAATTAATTTTAAAAAGCTTTAAAAAAAGAAAGCATCACTAATTCTCTAACCATTTATTTATGATTTAGGCCTAGTCACCCTTCTCTCCTATCCCCTACTTCAATTCCCTCAATCAGACTATCTACTCAATAAACCAGACAAAAGCAAGTAAGATATATTTTACCATCCCTCTTTAATCTCTTCTTACCACTCGATAAACTTTAAAAGGAACACTATACAACTGGCCAAGAGTTATACTGGTAAAAACTATATATCAAGAAAAGGAAAATTGTTGTCCCTATGACAACCTTTATTAGAATCATTAAACAAGTAAATGCGGAAAACTTGAGGCTAACTAAAACCCAACTAAAATCCTACATCTATTTCATCCCTAACTTGAGGCCAAATCCCACAGACCTAATACGGTTTTGGATACAACTAATGACACTAGGGGGCCAGGCAGTGGAACACCTGTTTAAGTGCTCACATTACAGTGCGCAAGGACCCAGGTTCAAGTCCCTGGTCCCTACCTGCAGGAGGAAAGCTTCAGGAGTGGTGAAGCAGGGCTGCAGATGTCTTTCTAATTCTCTCCCTCTCTACCTACCCTTCCCCTCTCAATTTCTCTCTGTCTCTATCCAATTATAAATAAAATAAATTAAAATAATTAAAAAATTAAAGTGACACTCAATGCTTTTAACAACTGGGAGAAAGTCTAAGCTCCTCAGACAAAGAATTGATTGTAAAATCTAAATAAGGGTCAAATCCTGGGTCACTTAATAATGGCCCATTTGGCCACTATCAGGCCACCCTATCACCCAGGGACCTAGACAGGGAGTCCCTGGATTTCCCCATAGGTAGTATGATCCTACAACTCTAATAGGTCCCTCTCTCTACCATTACTGGTCATACCCATTGGGAATATCATTATAAGCCCTTTAGAACTGTACCCTCACTATGAACCAGCACAATGGTAAGGAGTGCACCACTCCCCAAAAGGAGGCTGGGTCATCCTACTCTGCCACTGAAGGGAGACTGGTCCTAAAGTGAGTACAGCCTAGAAGTTCCCAGTTATGACCACTGGCTGCGAGCTCAGTCTGATTGGGACTCAGAGGCTATTTGAATCCCATATTATTCATAAATAGTATGAATGTATATGGGCCCTCGGTTAGATCACTGTGGTAAACAGTTACTTATATTTATATATTTTCTTCAATTGTACAAGCAGCTCTCTGCCCTAACCCTGTTTCCTAGTTTTATTCTCAACTCTGATATCATTTTCCAAGACAATATTTCTGGGTTTATTTCATCCTTGGTATATTAGCTGTCATGCTTAAGCAATGATTACTAAGACATAGGCTCCCAGGAATATTCCTAAAATAGATGCCATAGCTTCCTCCCACCCTAAAGTCCCTCCTTCCATCTACTCTATTCCTACTATATTGTTCTTGTTTATTAAACATTTTGACCTGCTTACTGTCTTTCAGACCCCAAGTTGCAAAAGCTACTATGATACCATCCTGATGTCCCTGGGCAGTGTCCCCTCTCCAGAGACCTACCCCACTAGGGAAAGATAGAATTAGACTAGGGGGTATGGATATACCTGCCAATGTTCATGTCCAGTGGAGAAACAATTACAGAAGCTGGAGCTCCCACTTTCTGAACCCCAAATAGAATTTTGGTCCATACTCTGAGAGAGGTAAACAATAGGGAAGTTTCCACTGGAGCGGATGGGACACAGTACTCCAGTGGTTGGAACAATATGGAATTGTACTCTCATTATTTTACAATCTTGTAATATTAAATCGCTAATAAAAAATTTAAAGCAAGGGAGAGAAAGAAATAAAAATATAACAGATAGAGACATGAAAGAGTAGAGATCACACTGGCCTTAAGGATAGGGCTTATAAAATATTCATTGGTCATACAAGTATTAAAATATGGAGAGGGAAGAGACTTAAGCCCTTTAAGCTCCAAGAAAATAGATTCCTACTAGGAGAAGCACAGAAGCATTTGTGCTGTGATGTCTCTGCTTCTCTCTGCTTCTCTCTCCCTCTATCTCTCTGTTAATGAAGAGGAAGTTGCCCCTAAGAGAAAACCATGCATTCACAAGACCCTGCTTCCACAAAACTGAACCATAAATTACTACTAAAAACATAGTGTGATTTTAAGGTGGCTTCAGTAAGGAAAAAAAAAAATTGAGATTAGTTTATCAAGTCCCACTTTTTCCACCAAAATAATATCAGAAATATCTTCTCAAACTAAAAAAATAATATGAAGACTTAAAACATAAATTTCCCCTACTAATCCTAATATACCTCAGGAATAATCATCAGTTGGCAAGTATAATAAAACACTAAGACAACTCTAATATTAAACCTTTGATATTCTCCACGAATGGAAAAATGAAGGATATATATATATATATATATATATATATATATATATATATACACAGTATTAGTCTCTCAGGCCATGAGTTCCTGAGTTTGATCCCTGACAGTACATATGCTAGAGTATTACCTTGGTTTTCGTTCCCTTCCTTCATAAAATTATACACATATATATAATTTTAATATATATAATTACATATACATAATTATATATAATATAATTATGTAATTTTTAATTTTAATTATACACATATATAATTTTAATATATAATTATATATGCATAATTATATATAATATAATTATATAATTTTTAATTTCAATTATACACATATATATAATTTTATGAAGGAAGGGAAAGAAAACCAAGGTAATACTCTAGCATATGTACTGTCAGGGATCAAACTCAGGAACTCATGGCCTGAGAGACTAATAGTGTGTCCACATCACCAGTTTCTGAGTTACAAGGCATATTATCCTGACACATTAATTATAGAAAAGAATTAACTATTCATAAGTAATATACCTCAGTTTCCTCTGTAGGTCAGGACACTTAATGAATATAAAAAGTTAGTAGGTCTAACTGAGTTATATTCCAATGGGTCCATGACTTTACTAATTTTTACCTGAGCCTGACAGCTAACATGCAGGTGGGCCAAAGGAGATGGTGCCTCCCCCGGGCAGATGACCTCACCAGTGTACCCTGGAACCCCACTTTTCTGGAGCCCTGGCCCATTAAGGAAAGAAACATTCAGTTAGAGGACTTGAAGAGCAGGACCAACAGCTTGAAAGCTGTCAGGAGCTGCTTGTTGCTGGCTTTGAAAGTGACTGGGATCCATGTGGATTCAGTCTGCTAGGAAGGATCGTCAGTTTCCCCAATGAATGGGTACTCACGAGATGCACCACGGGAAGGTCGATCCAATGCATCCGGTTATCTTGTCCATCTCCAAAACTCTCTCCCTTTACACTCTCTGAACTGGAAGACGCTTTGAAGAGGGTTAAACCGGGAACAGCTGCTGGCTATGATAACATCAACCCAGAACTCATTCTTAACGTGGGTCCCACGGTAAAGAAGTGGCTCGCTTCATTCCTGTCCCACATCTTGGAATCTGAGTCTATGCCCAAAGTTTGGCGTCGTGCGAAGATTATAGCAGTTTTGAAACCAAAGAAAGACCCAACACTGGCTGCCAGCTATAGACCAATTTCTCTCCTCTCCGTGTGTTACAAACTCCTTGAGAGGCTGCTTCTGTCACGTATTTCTCCTCTTACAGAGAAATTCCTATCACCCGCCCAAGCTGGTTTCCGCCCAGGAAGATCTACCTGCGAACAAGCCCTGGCCCTCTCAACTTACATTGAAAATGGATTCCAGAAGAATTTAAAGACGGGTGCTGTCTTTGTTGATCTCACAGCAGCCTATGACACGGTCTGGCACCGTGGTCTCCTAGTCAAGATCTCAACATGCCTGCCTCCATGGATGGCCAACACTATATCGTTTCTTCTCCAAAACAGAAGATTCCGGGTGCATCTGGGTGACAAGTCTAGCAGATGGAGACTTGTCTCAAGTGGCCTCCCCCAGGGCTCTGTTCTGGCTCCTACGCTATTTAATATTTACATCAATGACCTTCCAGAAACTTCTTCAAGGAAGTTCATCTACGCCGATGACATCTGCTGTGTAACTCAGGCATCCAAGTTCGACATCCTCGAGGAAACACTCACGAAAGACATGTCTCTGATATCTGATTACTGTAAAAAATGGCGACTAATCCCTAGCACTGCAAAAACGGTATCATCTGTTTTCCATCTACACCATGCCTCGGCCTCACGTGAGCTTAATGTGCAGCTTGGCGATACGAGAATCCGGCATGAAGCCCAGCCAGTCTATCTTGGCGTTACTCTCGATCGCACTCTGTCATTTCACGAACATCTCATAAAAACTGCAGCAAAGGTGGGCGCGAGGAATAACATCATTGCAAGACTGGCCAGCTCCTCATGGGGCGCGAGCACTTCCACACTATGATCATCATCTCTGGCATTATGCTATTCCACTGCAGAATACTGTGCCCCAGTATGGTTCCGTAGCCCCCATGTCCACTTGGTCGATTCCAAATTATATTCCTCCATGAGGATAATTTCTGGAACCATCCGTTCCACCCCGGCTCCATGGCTGCCGGTTCTTAGCAACATTGCCCTGCCAGATATTCGTCGGGATGTGGCATCATCGAAGTTCATTTCCCACGTCTACGCTCGACCGGACCTGCCAATATACGCGGATATCTTCGCCCACCCTGTCCAACGCTTGACGTCTCGTCACCCAATCTGGTCCCCTACGCCTACACTGAACTTCTCTGTTCCAGACTCTTGGAAACAGAGTTGGCAGTCAGCTGAGGTAAAGAACAAACACCTCATTACAGACCCCTGCAAGCGTCAACCTGGCTTTGACCTAGCACGTTATGATTGGGCCCTCCTCAATCGCTATCGAACAGGCCATGGCCGGTGCACCGCTATGTTCCATCGCTGGGGAGCCAGAGACGACCCGAACTGCCCCTGCGGCTCCAGACAGACTATGACCCACATAGTCAATGACTGCCACCTCTCCAGATTCAAAGGAGGTCTCGAAACTTTACATCAGGCTCAACCCGACGCTGTTGACTGGCTACAGAAGAAGGGCAAACGCTAGAAGAAGAAGGGAAAGAAAGAAATAGGCTGGGGGTATGGCTCCACCTGTCAATGCCCATGTCCAGCAGAAAAGCAATTACAGAAGCCAGACTTCCCACCTTCTGCACCCCATAATGATCCTGGGTCCATATTCCCAAAGAGATAAAAAACAGGAAAGTTTCCAGTGGAGGGGATGGGATATAGAACTGTGGGTGTGGCAAATGTGTGGAATTTTACCCCTCTTATCCTATAGTTTTGTCAATATTTTCTGTTTTTTATTTTATAAATAATTAAATTTTTAAAAGAATTATCAATGATCTTACTGCTTCCTAAGATGTTCAGTGACAGATGCAGACCACAGAAGACTTTATGAGTCTTAAACTTTTTCTTTTAAGTAGAAAAAAAGTCTTTAAATTAAAAAAAAGTTTTTAATAGTGTTTCTCCTAATAGGGTGGTTAAATCTTAAAGAAGGGAGTCAGGTGGTAGTGCAATGGGTTAAGCACATTTGGTGCAAAGGGTAAGGTTCCGGGTTTGAGCCACAGGCTCCCCACCTACTGGGGAGTTGCTTCACAGGCGGTGAAGGAGGTCTGCAGGTGTCTGTCTTTCTCTCCCCCCTCTTAGTCTTCCCCTCCTCTCTCCATTTCTCTGTCCTATCTAACAACGAGGACATCAATAACAACAGCAATAACTACAATGATAAAAAACAACAAAGGCAACAAAAGGAAATAAATAAATAAATTTAAGGAAAACAAATAAAAAATCTTAAAGACCTAAGCATAATATAGGTTTGCTCATCTTTAAGACTTCAAAACTGGACCATCTGTAGATAGTAGTTTGCATGAATTGTGGTTGATGTCTATTAAGTCATTTAAGGAATTCAAAAGTATATAAATTTTTTGGAGGAAATAAGATTTTTTTACAAATCCCATTATTTCCTTTTAGACGTTAACAGGAGTATATATCAACACCTTTCCCACCACCAAAGGTGGTGATAAGGGGGGATAAGATTTTTTTTTAATTTTTCAATATTTATTTATTTTCCCTTTTGTTGCCCTTGTTTTTTTAATTAATTGTTTTTTTTTATAAAAAGGAAACATTAACAAAACCATAGGATAAGAGGGGTACAACTCCGCACAACTCCCACCACCAGACCTGAGTATCCCATCCCCCCCCCCCCGATGGCTTTCCTATTCTTTACTCTTCTGGGAATTTGGACCCATGATCATTGTGGGATGCAGAAGGTTCTTTCCTGTTCTTTATCCCCCTGTGAGCATGGACCAAGGGACATTACAGAGTGCAGAAGGTGGAAGGTCTGACTTCTGTAATTGCTTCCCTGCTGAACATGGGCGTTGACAAGTCGATCCATACTCCCAGCATCTCTCTCTCTCTTTCCTTAGTGGGTAAGGACACTGGGGAAGCAGGGTTCAAAGACACATTGGTGGGGTACTCTGTCCAGGGAAGTCTGGTCGCATCCTGCTAGCATCTGGAACCTGGTGGCTGAAAAGAGAGTTAACATACAAAGCCAAACAAACTGTTGAACAATCATGGACCTAAAGGCTGGAATAGCACAGATGAAGTGTTGGGGGGGGGCCTCCATTTTGTCAATAGCTAGTAGGCATATTTTAGTAATATTTCAAAGGGCCTGTGGCTATACTAGTGTTTATTTTTATTTTTATGATGATGATTTTGCCTGAGCATGAAATCTGAAATGCAGGTGCATCCAAGTTACTGTCTGGGGAGATGATGTCATGGCTGGAAAAAGGACCAGAAAGCTGGATCAGGGAAGAGAGTAGCTCCCTAATATGGGAAAGTGTTGGAAGTGAGGACTGGACGTTGAAGAAAAGGGGGGTATATATGTACAAATATAGACAGATAGTTGTAGAGATGATAGTTAACCCATATCTGCAACCTTATAAGAATTGCTGCAGCTTATAATGGAGGGATTGGGGATTCAGAACTCTGGTGGTGGGAACAGTGTGGAATTATACCCCTGCTGACATGTAAATTTGTAAATAAGTATTAAATCACTAATAAAATTTAAAATAAATAATAAATAAAGAAAGAAGTAAGAGTTAAGTCACTCACCCAGGAAAATATTTATAATATAACTACCAAATGACCATAAAATGAAAGGGAAAAATCAAAAGTACAATAAATTTTTTCAAAAAGTAAAATAAATGAAAATATATCCCAGTAGGTTTAATGAGTGTATATAGAGGTTAAATATACACATCAAGGAGGCCAGGCATGATGCACCAGGTTAAGTACACATAGTACTAAGTGCAAGCATCTGCACAAGGATCCATGTTTGAGCCCCCATTCCCCACCTGCAGTGGGGATGCTTCACAAGCAGCAAAGCAGGTCTGCAGATGTCTATCTCTCTCCCTTTCTATTTCCCCTTCTCTCAATTTCTCTCTGTCTTATACAATAAAATGGAGGGGAAAATGGCCTCCAAGAGCAGTGGATTCATAGTGCTAGCAACACGCCCCAGAGATAACCCTGGAGGCAATAAAAAACAAAACAAACAAACAAACAAACAAACAAATACACATCAAG
Source organism: Erinaceus europaeus (assembly GCF_950295315.1). Taxonomy (NCBI): domain Eukaryota; kingdom Metazoa; phylum Chordata; class Mammalia; order Eulipotyphla; family Erinaceidae; genus Erinaceus; species Erinaceus europaeus. The sequence goes on from NC_080168.1 coordinate 29,989,507, forward strand.
GCTGCAAAACAAGATATTCCTTTAAAGGAATAAAAATTACTTTAAAGGAATATTCCTTTAAAGGAATAAAAATTAATAAATAAAAATTAAAGGAGTCTCACTTCCTCTTTCCTTTCTGCTGTTAGTCATCAGTCCTCTCTTGTATGAAAAGTCCTTGTTAGCTCTAGTTTCCTTAAATGTACGAGACACTCTAAAAAGTCATACTGGGAAAATAGTAACTTACCATCTGACTCCTAAACATCAGTGTTATAAAAGAAGCTGATTAAAAAATACTTCTGTGGGAGTCAGGTGGTAGCACAGCGGGTTAAGTGCAGGTGGCACAACGTTTAAGGATCCGAATAAGGATCCCGGTTCAAGCCCCCCGACTCCCCACCTGCAGGGGAGTCGCTTCACAGGCGGTGAAGTAGGTCTGCAGGTGTCTATCTTTCTCTCCTCCTTTATGTCTTCCCCTCCTCTCTCCATTTCTCTCTGTCCTATCCAGCAACGAGGACATCAATGACAACAACAATAAAACAACAAGGGCAGGGCAGGGGAGATAGCATAATGGTTATGCAAACAGACTCTCAAGCATGAGGCTCCTAAATCCCAGGTTCAATCCCCTGCACCACCATAAGCCTGAGCTGAACAGTGCTCTGGTGTTTCTCTCTCTCTCTCTCTGCATCTCTCTCAAAAATAAAATTAATAAAAAAAATTAACAACAAGGGCAACAAAAAGGGGAATAAAAAAAGGACTTCTGAATCCAAAGGTTACATGGAACATGGAACCTTCTAGATAGCATCATAATTTCATTGTCATTACTATGGTCATATCCACTAAGGACATGGTCACAGTGTTATAAGCACTGTGAATAGGAGTTAATTCTTACTTTAATCTTCAATAAAAACAAGTAGGTGTAATTTAAAAAGAAAACACTCAAAAATAGACTGAGACAAACCATTTCCCAGAGATCCCTGCATTAGTAAATGGAAAATCTGAGTTCCCAAGCTAGGCTTCTGTGACTCCAGAGTCCACAGAACTAAACACAGACCAAGACTCAACATTACTAGGATACATGGCATCCTTATGTAGGCTAGTTCATAATGCCAGGTGAAAGTTCAGAGGTATGGTTATATCTCAGTGAGAAAAATTACATTTCAGACAGGAAATAGTATTTTGAAAAAAATAAATGAATAAGTCCAGTGACTCCTAAGTCCCAGGTTCAATCCCCTGCACTACCATAAGCCAGGGCTGAGCGGTGCACTGGTAAAAAAAAAAAAAAAGTCCAGTGATGAGAAATATAGCTTGTATGATTAAAAGTGCTGGAAAGCATCCTCTATTTCTTTTTTTATTTGTATCATCTGCTTTTTTAAATTTCTTTGGTTAAGGGGACAGGCAGTAGCCCAGCAGGTTAAGTACACATAGCATGGGGGCGTAAGGATCTTACACAGCTCTCCACCTGCAGGGGGGTCACTTCACAAGCGGTGTAGCAGGTCTGCAGGTGTCTATCTTTCTCTCCTCCTCTGTCTTCCCCTCCTCTCTCAATTTCTCTCTGTTCCATCCAACAACAACAACAAGGGCAACAAAAAAAGGGAATTTTTTTGTGAAAATAATAAATTTCCTGATTAACAGTTATCTATAAATTGGTTCTTTCTTTCCCCTCTCCTCATAAAAGACTCAGTCTGTGTGTCATCTAGGAAGCATATGACCAATTTTTGTCTGAGAGAACATTTAAAAAAAGTGGGTATTTGAACCATATCTTGAGAAAATAAGAGTAGCCAGTCAGAGAAAACTCTCTCCTTTTCTCCTCTGAGTCCATCTACAACTACAGTATAAGAACCTGAGGCTAATAAACTAGAGGAGACACAGACATGTGAGGGACAGATGGAAAGAAGGGAACTGTACTCCCTTTTTCCTTGTTAGTGGCATTTTCAAAGGAAACTTGATTTAGATTAAGTACACAACTGTTAATTTTTGTTGGTCAGAATTTATCTTGATTGGTCTACAGTATTATTAATCAACAGCGAAATAGTTTTGGGGCCATTACACCAAAAAGACCCCTGTACCTCTCACCCCTCCCTCTACTTCTCCTTATCATTCTTCCTACAGCCACCATTGTTGGCAGTGAGTCTAAGAATCAGTGCGATTATTGTTACTATTATTTTTTGCAAGTTAGAGTGCTGAAACCATCCAGTAGTTTTCTTTCACTTTCTGTTTATCTCAGAGCAGAATTACCTCAGCTCAATACATTTTGTCCAGAAAGCCACATCTTCTTTAATAGCAGAGTAGTAGTTCGCTGAGTACATGACTCACAGCTCCTTTATTCAGTCATCTGTCATTTTAAGCATAACAATCTGAATAAAGCTGAAGTCTCACTATATTAGCTACATGAATTACTGATGAAGATAGGGCATTTTATTACTTCAAGTTGTCCAGAAAGAGCATGTGATTTGCTCTACATTTCAACTATGGAGAAGAGCTATTCAGGTGGAATAAATGTAAAGGGACAGTGGGAAGCAAACAAACAAACAAAGTTGCAGTCTGATTATCTCTCTTGAGTTATATATATTCAATATGACAGCTACATACAATTGAAAAAGAATGAGAAACAGTAACTTTGAAGAAAGGCATAGCATGACAAATCAGAGCCTTAACCTCCTAATGTACTATTCAGACTCTTATAGTTGAGAAATAGTGAATAATGCAAGCACTATAAAAACCATATAAAAGTGAAAGAATAAAGGAAATATCACATCAAGCAATACTAGAGATTGTTTTAGAGGTATGTACACACAGAAAGGAGAACAGACATTGGAAATTATGTAAAATCAAAGGGTCAACAAAATTTTCTTCAGTTGAACTCCACTACTGACTGAATGTGTACCCTTTGATAAGTTAAAATTTGAAACTCAGTGACGTGATACTAGGAGGCAGACTCATTGTGAGGTACTAGGTCAAGATGCTAGACGGCTCACGAATGGAATCAGCGCTGCTAAAAAGAGTTCCCACAGAGCTGTCTTGCTCTTTCTCATCAAGTGAGGCTACTGTAAAGACAAACATACGTGAGGAAGGAGACTCTCACCTGACTTAAATCTGTCAATGTCAGTGTCTTGCTTTAGGTTCATGATTAGTCAACAATTTGCTCTGCCTTCTATATTAACTCTTTTTCAGCCACCAGGATCCAGATGCTACCATGATGCCAACTGGAATTCCCAAGGCAGAGGACCCCACTAATGTGTTCTGGAGTCCCACCTACCAGATCCCTGCCCCACTAGGGAAAGAGAGAGACAGGCTAGGAATATGGATCGACCTGTCAATGCCCATGTTCAGCAAGAAAGCAATAACAGAAGCCAGACCTTCCACCTTCTGCACCCCATAATGACCCTGGGTCCATACTTCCAAAGGTGTAAAGAATAGGAAAGCTATCAGGGGAGGGAGTGGGATATGGAGTTCTGGTGGCAGGAATTGTGTAGAATTGTATCCCTCTTATCCTATGGTCTTGTTAGTGTTTCCATTTCATAAATTAAAAACTTAAAAAAAAAATTGTCAATGTCATGATCTTGGACTTCCCAGTCTACCAAACAGTGAAAAGTAAAAGTTTACTGTTTATAATTCACTCTGTGTTTGGTATTATTTTTTAGCATCCTGAACAAATTAAAAAGTAAACTCCAGGGGGCTGGGTGGTAGCACACTGGGTTAAGCACATATAGCAGGAAGCACAAGGACCTGCACAAGGATCCACTTTGAGCTCCTGGCTCTCCACCTGGAGGGAGGTCGCTTCGCAGGTGGTGAAGCAGGTCTGCAGGTGTCTATCTTTCTTTTCTCCTTTCTGTCTTCCCCTCCTCTATCAATTTCTCTCTGTCCTATACAACAACAGTTGACCCCAGTTCAACAGCACACCCCAGTTCAACTGAGACCTTAGTTGAACAGCAGACATCAGTTCAACAGAGACCCCAGTTCAACAGCAGCAACAATAACAATAGCAGCAACTCAACAACAACAATGGAAAAAAGATGGCCTCCAGGAGCAGTTGGATTTGTAATGCAAGCACCAAGCCCCAGTGATAACCCTGGAGGCAAAAATAAGTAAACAAACAAACTCCAAGTGAGATGATTTCTAGGTAACCCTGATGAGGTGAACAACAGCATCTATTTCTCAGTGGATCCCCCAAACGCCCTGTCCCCTCCCGTGTAAATATAGAGATTGAAAACATCAAATCAAAGAATAGAACTGGTAATCACCACAGGTGAGAGACTACCACAAATCTGGAAGCTAAAAGTAAAGGAGAATATGGTCGGGAGTCGGGCTGTAGAGCAGCGGGTTAAGCGCAGGTGGCGCAAAGCACAAGGACCGGCATAAGGATCCTGGTTCGAACCCCGGCTCCCCACCTGCAGGAGAGTCGCTTCACAGGTGGTGAAGCAGGTCTGCAGGTGTCTATCTTTCTCTCCTCCTCTCTGTCTTCCCCTCCTCTCTCCATTTCTCTCTGTCCTATCCAACAACGACAACAACAATAATAATTACAACAATAAAAAAAACAAGGGCAACAAAAGGGAATAAATAAATAAAATAAATATTTTTAAAAAAGGAGAATATGGTCCAGTGGATAGAACATGTATGGCACCACATATGACAGAATGGGAAAATCTATAAAGCAGATAGGCAATATGTGACTTAGCAAAACAGAGCAGACACCAAAGCCAGTACAAAAAGAAGCCAACAGTAGGAAACAGACTGAAGATCCAGAAAATGGAGGTGCCAGGTCTCCTTAAGTAGGAAGAAAGGACAGAAATGAATAACTGGAACTACACAAGCAGTCATTCCCCCAACTTGAGCACGTGGAGAAATAAAAAGGGAAAATGAAGAGATTATGAACTCGGGATATAAACTTTGCAGATGTTCAACACAGTTAAGATTAAGAAATTAAATGGGGGCAGGCCGTGGTACACACAGTTGAGCACACATGTTACAGTGATCAAGGAGCAGGGTTCAAGTTCCCATTCTCACCTGCAGGGGGAAACTTTGCAAGGGGTGAAGCAGTGCTACAGGTGTCTCTCTGTCTTTCTCATCTCTATATCCCCCCTTCCCTCTCAACTTCTCTCTATCTCTATCCAATAAATAAATACATATGTTCTTCTGTAATAGTTTTTTTTATTTACTTTGGATACAAACATAAGAGAAATCCAGAGGGGGGAGGGAAGAATAAGAAGGAAAAGAGAGAGGCACCTTCAACACTACTTCACCACTTCTGAAGGTGGGTACAGGGGGCTTGAGACTGGGTCCTTGTGCACTGTAATGTGTATATTCAATCAGGTGTGCCACCACCCAGTTCCAAAAATATGTTCTTAAAAAAATGGAATGTTAAAAATGAAGCCATCTCCTTAGCATCATCTTGGGTGGAATCTGAAGATACCGTGTTAAGTGAGATAAGCCAAAAATTGAACGGCAAAGACCAAGTGATGCCACTTTCTAAGTGGGTCTAAATGAATACAGACAGAGAGGGGGAAAACAAGGAGAAATGCAGACTGAGTATGTTGTGGCCTATCAAAGCAAGGGACTCTGGGCAAGGAAGGGGAAGGGAGGAATGGAAGGGAGCTTTGGGGTCTCAGTGTACAATTAAATTATACCTATGTGTCAATGGTTACACTGTGAAACATTAAACCCCTCAATATAAAGATTTCTAAAAAGTAGAACTGACTACTCACCAAAAAAAAAGAAAAAAAAAACCAGAAAGAGTTGAAAGTTGGCATGCTAAAAACAAAAAGAATAAGGTTTCCCCAAGCCCACATTATATTCTAAACACTCAGGACAATGGGCGGAGGTCAGCAGAGGTTAAATACCTGAGATAATTTTAAGTGGAGGAGTGCCCTATGGCAAGGGCTTTCCAGTCTGACTCAGAATAGGGAGGGAAAGAAAGCTCTACTCATGAAACCAAGACAATTTTCATAATATACTTTGACGTTATTTGTCTACTTTGGTGTTGAAATTTGTACTGATGTTGGGAAAAGCTTCTATTCCCTTTACAAGAATCAAAGCAGATATGCAAAACTGTTATTCCACATTACAAACTCAAACCTTTAAAAAGCTGATGTCATAGAGAGATCATGACAAAGCAACTAAAACTTATTTTCTTAAATCTTAACATTTGATCACTTGTCTTTTCAATATCTTCTATATGACAAAGAAATATGTATATACAGCAGTCCCATTGCATACTGAAAGATGAAAGTTATCTCCTGGGAAAAAGATGTGTGCTATGGTTTCTCCTGTAAGCTGAAATGAATGGCTTTATTTATGGAACAACACTTATTTCATAAACTGACTGACAGAAATGAGGTTATTAAGACTTAAGTATTTGGCGGGCATTTTCTATAAAATGAATGATCTGGAAGGTAGTGGGATGGATGAAGCACTGAACTAACAAGCAAGAGGTCCTAAATTCAATATCTAGTGAGTGCTACACAAGCCAGAATGATTCTCTCTCTCTTTCTCTCTCTGCCTGTCTCTCTCTTTTATTAATAAGAATTGTTTAAAAATTTAAAGAGTACTGTGAACATGTCAACTCAAACTTAACAACTGGCAATACGTATTGCTAAAGAAATATTTGACCTCTTTCTGGGGAATACCATGTGATCAAGGAGAAATGGTGGTGTTGTCTGGCTAACTGCTTTTGATTGAACTGCATCAATCTCTGCTTCAGCTGCTATTATACACTCTGGGGTTTGTGACTTCATCTGAGAAAAGACTCTAGTGTGCCCTTATACTCACACACACAACAACTTAAGAATGACAGGACAGAAAACTACAAACCACGTCAATGAAAAAATAAAGAAGGTTAAATTGAGAGCAAATAAAACTGTTAGCACAATGAATCAGGAAAATACCCCAGAACAGAGTCCAGATAAATCAGAAGTAATTATAGATTAGAAAGGTATGCAAACACTAATAGACCTGATGATCACAGAAATGAAGACAACTATGGAGGAAAGGACTATCAGAAATAGGGAAACAACAGAGGAGACCCTCAAGGAAAATACCAGCTACCTCAAGGTAATTAGAGAACTGAAAGCTGACATAGCTGAGCTAAAAGGCCAACTAGCAGAACAAGTTACTGAGCTGAAGAAGGAAGGTGAAGGAAGGGAACGAAGATTAACAGAAGCAGAAGAAAGAATTACTACTAGGAGAAAATGGACTGAACTGATTTCGGCAAGAGTGGCAAGAAAAAGCAGAGAAGATCCTGGAAGACTGACCTAAAAGGAAGACTCAAATTGTTTACAGTGATGCTGTATTTGTGTTGGTGGATGGACTGGGGATGTTTTTAGATTTCTCTAGTGTCTCAGACAATCCAGGGAGTGATGCAGTCAGTGTCTGGATTAGGCATGGAATCTACTATGATAGTGGGAGGTGGTAGAATTGGGATTCCCATTAGAAAGAAACTCCATTTCATCCCACAGTGTCTTAGCATCCCTACCTGCCTCAGAGCCAGGTTATGCTGAAAGAAGACAGGAATGTTTTTAACCAGTATTTTTTTAAATTTCTGTTTATTTATTTAAAAAACGAGATGTTAACAAAACCATAGGATAGGAGGGGTACAACTCCACACAATTCCCAACACCAGATCTCTATATCCCATTCCCTCCCCTTAAGGAAGACGGGAATGTTTTTTACTATTATTTTTAAATTTCTTAGGAGCCATTTTATCCATACCATTCTAATACTCTCCCATCAATAATTATATATTGAAAAAAGTGTATTGGCTTGCTTTGTAGTATAACCAGACTAAAATGTCTAATTAAATAATTTATTATTATGAAAAAAAAAAGAAAAAAGAAATATTTGAACTCTGGGGCTGGGTGTTGGCACACCTGGTTGAGCCACACAGGTGACAATGTGCAAGGACCAGGTTCAAGCCCCTAGTCCCCACCTGCAGAAGGAAAGCTTCAGGGGTGATGAAGAAGCACTATAGTTGTCTCTGTCTCTCTCCCTCTCTATGTTCCCCTTCCTCTCGATTTCTGACGGTCTCTATCAAGTAAATAAAGATATATTTTTTAAAAAATTAAGATGGTATGTTTGAAGAGGCCTGGTAGTGGCTTAACTGTTACAATGCACAAAGACCAAGGTTCAAGCTCTTGGTCTCCACTTGCAATGGGGAAACTTTGCAAGTTATGAAGCAGGGCTGCAGGTGTCTCCCAATGTCTCTTCCTCTCTATCTTGCGCATCCCTCTCAATTTCTCTCTGTCTCTATCCAATAAATTAATTGAATTAAGAAATAATGGAACTTTCATGCAAAAAGTTCAGGTTGACAGTTTCTCATCCTTAATATTTGTCTCAAGTGGGCAAAGCAGCTCATGCTACTACCATTCTGTATTGCTGTGTGTGCAGTCCTGATTCAAGCCTGATCCCCCACCATCATGAGAAAGTTTCCGTGCTATGGGCTTCTTCCCCTCTCTGTTTCTGTGCCTCCATTTGAAGAAGTCAGTTTAGAGTGGGGAAACCCTGACAAAGAAGAGAAGAAAAAACTTCCAGTAAGGCTTACTAGTGAGACATAGCAAAAGCCAAAGTTTCACGATATATATATGGGGGGGGGGGGAGATGTCAGTATTTGAAGATCGACGTAACTAAATCAAATAGCCACTTTCCAAAGGACTAGTAAAAGTTAGAAAAGTTTACAAGCCCACACATTCCTAAAAGATTCAAGGACCAAGATGGACCAACAAGATCTGGCAAGTTCAATGACATGATTTCAGATTCTACACTACAACTAAGTTTCATGAATTCAATCACTTGCTGGGTTTTGGTATAGTATCAAAGAAGAAGATTTTTCTGAAAAGCAGAAATTTTTTTATCTTAAAAAGCCGATATTTTGGGAGTCAGGTGGTAATGCAGCAGGTTAAGTGCAGGTGGCGCAAAGCGCAAGGACCAGTGGAAGGATCCCAGTTCTAGCCTCTGGCTCCCCACCTGCAGGGGAGTCACTTCACAGGCTGTGAAGCGGGTCTACAGGTGTCTATCTTTCTCTCCCCCCTCTGTCTTCCCCTCCTCTCTCCATTTCTCTCTGTCCTATCTAACAACCACAACAATAGTAAGTACAATAAAAAGAAACTGGGGCAACAAAAGGGAATAAATAAATATTTTTTTAAAAGCCGATATTTTACATAAAAGTAAGCCATTTGTATTAACATTTAATGGATTCACTACCGCTATTTTTAAAGGAATGAAGTGACTATTTGGATAGCATCTCACTTTTAGTTTCTAATACACAAAAATTGGTATATAGAGCCCATAGAAACTAAAGGACAGTAGCATTACCGTGTATACAGCTACTGAACTCAAAAGTATAACCAGTTTGAACTTTCATATGCTATAGGTGTTAAACATACAGTGGATTTTACATTAAGAAGAGCAAAAATCCAGGGGCCCAGGAGGTGCCAAACCTGGCTGAGTGCAGATGTTAATAGTACACAAGGACCCAGGTTCAAGGTCCCAGTCTCCACCTGCAGAGGGAAAGCTTTGGGAATGGTGAAACAGTGCTGCAAGTGTCTCTCTTTCTCTCCCTTTTGATCTTCCCCCTTCCCTCTTAACTTCTATTTCTAGGCAATAAATAGTAAATTAAATTTTTATTTTGCCTCCAGGGTTATCACTAGGGCTTGGTGCCTACACTACAATTCCATAGCTCCTGGAGGCCATTTTTCCCCCCATATCATTCGATAGGTCAGAGAAAAGATGAGAGGGGAGGGAAGATAGAGAGGGTGAGAAAGATAGATAGACTGCAGACCTGCTTCAACACTGCAGGTGGGGAGTGGAGGCTGGGATTTGGACCCTTGCATAGGTCCTTGAGCTTAGTACTATGTGTGCTTAACCTGGTGCACCACTGTCTGGCCAGATAAATATTTTCAAAATAAAAGAAAAAATAAGCTTCAAAAAGAGTGGAAAAACCTCTTGGTTTTCAATACTGATTATATCTTGGACACAACTTTAGATTTACTGAGTTAAATGTATTAATTTTGCCTTTTGACTCTCTTAATGCGGTTATTAAATTATATATATTATAATGGATTTACATTATATCTCTATTGGACAGCACTAGTTCCATACTATAAGGTCATTACTTCTTAAGTGTGCTAAGGAATCTCATATATAGTTACACATGAGAATCATCTTTTAACTATATTGTACAGTTAAATGGAAATTGGGCCCCAAAAGGATTGGGTTTGGACAGTCTGGTACTGTCCTTGGGGTTAGAGATGGCCAGAGCTTGCTAGTTGGGGTTGAAATTAACTCTAGAAGCTAAAATGCTAAAGTTGAATCAGCAAACAAAAGAGCAGCCTCTGGGACTCAAGTCCTCATGCATTTTCTGATGACCTTGACCTTCTGTAACAATCAAGAGTAATGAAGACCCACTGCAGGCTTTACTGCAGAGTTAAAGGTAGTTTTGAGCAGTCATGGTCCTAAAGGCTGGAGTATCCAGGAAGAGCTGGGAGCATTTAATCCCTCTCTGACTGTCCAAAAACCCACCTCATAGCTTCCTTACCTACCCCAATTTGAACCTGTAAAAGAGGTTGGAACTCTGGAAGGCATGAAGTTGATCTACATTAATAGATTCCAGCCTCTGACTCTGAATATGAATGAAAATAGAAACAACTTACCCTCAGGCAAAAACTGATGTGACTTAATTTGGCTTTTTGTGTCAGTAAGCAATGAGTGGGTCCTTATTTTGCTTCCCTACTGAGGTCAAGACAATATTAATCTCACCACAATATTTAATAATGAAACAAGAAGGGGTGTGAGAGGATGTGAACTAACAAGAAACTATAGAAAAGAACTAAGGCATCACAAAATCACTCAACTGGTAGCCTGAGAAAACAGTCCAGCTGATAGAGCATGGAACTTGTTGGGAACGCATCGTTCCCAATTCAACCTGACACCAAGTCTACCAAAGTGATGCTCTGATATCTCTTTCTCAGAACTCAGTTTAATAAGAAATAAAATAAATCTTTAAAAATAGAACAACTGCAAACATCCTAGATATTATCTTAAATTACTTTTTATTGAAATTCTTCTTCTTCTTCTTCTAGCATTTGCCCTTCTTCCGTAGCCAGTCAACAGCGTCAGGTTGAGCATGATGTAAAGTTTCAAGACCTCCTTTGAATCTGGAGAGGTGGCAGTCGTTGACTATGTGGGTCATAGTCTGTCTGTAGCCGCAGGGGCAGTTCGGGTCGTCTCTGGCTCCTCAGCGATGGAACATAGCGGCGCACCAGCCATGGCCTGTTCGATAGCGACTGAGGAGGGCCCAATCATAACGTGCTAGCTAGGTCAAAGCCGGGTTGACGCTTGCAGGGGTCTGTGATGAGGTGTTTGTTCTTCACCTCAGCTGACTGCCAGCTCTGTTTCCAAGAGTCTGGAACAGAGAAGTTCAGTGTAGGCGTAGGGGACCAGATTGGGTGACGAGACGTCAAGCGTTGGACAGGGTGGGCGAAGATATCCGCGTATATTGGCAGGTCCGGTCGAGCGTAGACGTGGGAAATGAACTTAGATGATGCCGCATCCCGACGAATATCTGGCGGGGCGATGTTGCTAAGAACTGGCAGCCATGGAACTGGGGTGGAACGGATGGTTCCAGAAATGATCCTCATGGAGGAATATAATTTGGAATCGACCAAGTGGACATGGGGGCTACGGAACCATACTGGGGCACAGTATTCTGCAGTGGAATAGCATAATGCCAGAGATGATGATCGTAGTGTGGAAGCTGAAATAATTATTGAATTATTGAATATTTGAATATTCAAATATTCAATATTTGAATATTGAATATTTGAATTATTGAACTGAAATAATTATTGAATTATTGAATAATAATTATTGAATTATTATTGAAATAATATTGCATCACAACATTATATTATAAATTCCAGGTGCCTCTCACTTAAATCAACATTAAAAGGTCAGAATAGTAGCTCACTTGCAGCCAGGCAGTAGCGTATCCAACTAGGTATACAGAGTATGAAACACAAGGACTCACTCAAGGATCGGGGTTCCAGCCCCAGCTCCTCACCTGCAGAGGAGTCACTTCATAAGCAGTGAAGCAGGTCTACAAGAGTCTCTCTCTCCCTCTCTATCTACCCCATCTCTTTCAATTTCTCTCTGTACCATCCCATTTAAAAAAAAATGTAATAAATGGCCTCCAGTAGCAGTGGACTTGTAGTGCTGGCACTGAGCCCAACCAATCACTGTGTAGGCAAAAAAAAAAAAAGTAGTCACCTGGAAAATGCACTTCTTTGCCATGTGCATGAGCAAGGTTCAGTCCAAGCCCCACTTCATTAAAAGAAGCTTTTGGTCTTTTTCTCTCTGCCTCCCTGTTTCTATTCAAAAAATAAAATAAAAATTAACATGACGTCCATTAGAAGTCCAATTATAACCTTTATCATAAAACTGACCCCTTTTACCATGTTTAAAATTTTTAAATTAATTTTAAAATTAAGAAACATTCACTCATGCATAAGAGAATGAACACCTAGTGAAGTTCAAAATGATTGCCTTTAAGAAGGAGGAAAGATTGGGACATGAACTTTCTAGTATCTGTTTCAAAGTCTTGTTAATATACATATTGTTCTAAATGCCTTACGTTAGATCATTTAAAACTTAAAATATGTAAAATCTTAGATAACAGAAAAGAAATGCACAGTTAAATTTATTACTACACTTGCCAAAAGAATTATATAGATTACTTCCTAAAAAATCTGAAGTGTATAGGTTTTAGTTAGCAAAGCAAACCAACCTATAAAATAATAAGAAAAAATAAACATATTTGTAAATTGTATGAGTACATTCTGTCCATTTTTAAATAATATTTAAATGCTAATTTTAATATAAATTATTTATTGAGTAGAGACAGAGAATAATCAAATGGGAATGGGAAGACAGAGAGGGAGAGAGACAGAGAGACACCTGCAAGTCTGCTTTACCACTGGCAAAGCTTGACCCCTGCAGGCAGGGACTGGGGACTTGAACCAGGGCCCTCATGCATTGTAGCATGTGCATTCAACCATGTGTGCTACTACCTAGCCCCTTCGTTTTATTTTTCTATTATAAACAAGATATAAATAAACTTTTTATTTCTAATCACCATTTTCAATGATCTTGAAATCCAAATTCTATCATTCACCAGAAATTACAAGCTAGGGTGTCAAAGGATAAACCAGACTACAGATTTGAGCTGTTTGGGTTATGTAAGTACTTGTTATTATTGCTTTTATTTAAAAGCAATGGAGCCTACAAAGGAATTCACACTGCTAGTTTCTCTTGCAAAACAAAAATCTGACAAGTCATCTGTCTATGCAAAAGCCGATCAAAATTGCTCATGGACAGTCCAGTGTCTTGACATTTAGCATCATACATAACAATTCTACATAACGTATGTTTTTCTGCACATACATACCTATAAATAAGAAAACAGAAGCTAGAATAAGGGGAGTTAGTCTTAATAATGGGAAAGAGCACAAATATTTCTAGAGGAGAAGAAAACTCAGTGTCTAAAATGCAATAGCAAATGTTCATTTCTCCAGTTACACACAGTTACACATCCAGTCCCTGTGTGACTGTGATGTGAAATTCCTGATTTACAAGTTGATAGGCTTTGAGCTCTTTGTCCCCACCTGCAGGGGGGGGATGCTTCACCAGCAGTGAAGCAGGTCTGCAGGTGTTTTATCTTTCTCTCCTCCTCTCTATCACCCCTCTCCCTATCAACTTCTCTCTGTATTTTGAAATAAAAACAGAAAGAATTAAAAAAAAAAAAAAAAAGGAAAACATAGCCACCAGAGTGGTGGAATCATAGTGTCAGCACCAAGCCCCAGCAATAACCCTGATGAAGGGGAAAAAAATGTTTTTTTGATAGGCTTGAAAGAAACAAATCCATTTGATTCACAATTGCTCTATTCTGAAAACTTGTTTACATATGTTTTTGTGCCTACCTAGTGCAAAATTTTAAACTAGTGTGATAATTATAAATGAAATGAGGACACAGCCACATATTTTAAGATAGTTACAGATTTTTCCAGTATACTACGTGCTAAGCACAATAAAATTGAAACATCTTCAATGCTTTTTTTTTTTTTTACTTTTGATTTATAATACATATTACAATTCTATTCAGGGAAAAATCAGCAAGGTCTCAATCTTACAGTGGGGATAAGAAGAAGGAGAAAAGTATCATAACTTTAAAACAAAGATTTTTTTTATTAGTTTTATATACATGTCACAATACAACCTCCAAATGACCTCTGCCTTTCCCCAGTAACATTTTAACTACGTGACAGAATGGAATGCTACATTAGAACTGAATGCATGACAAAGGGTAATAGTCCTAGTCTACTGCTCTACATAGCATTGTTTATGACAAGGATTTCTCTGCTCTTGGACAAATTCAAAATGTCAAGTTTTAACTATGTAGTAAATATCAATTTGATGTTCCTAAATAGGTGCTTTACAAGAGCTATAAGAATCTGCTCTGGTAGCACATTCAGGATGACAGCAGCTACTTCTCACCTAGCCCTCAGATAAAGAAAGTCTCCATAGTCCCGTTCCTATAATCTATGACACATTTGTGTTCTTGCTGAGCTACACACTCCCCTACAAGAACAGAAGCTAGAACAATTTCTTTTTCTTTCTTTCTTTCTTTTTTTTTTGCCTCCAGGGTTATTACTGGGGCTCGGTGCCTGCAGTATGAATCCACTGCTCCTGGAGGCCATTTTCCCCCCATTTTGTTGCTCTTGTTGTTGCTAGTGCTATTGTTGCCACTGATGTTGTTGTTGGATAGAACAGAGAGAAATCGAGAAAGGAGGGGAGACTAAGAAGGGGAGAGAGAAGTGACCCCCCCTTGCAGTTGGGGAGCTGGGGGCTCGAACTGGGATCCTTAAGTCCATCCTTGTGCTTTGCACCACATGCGATTAACTTGCTGTGCTACCACCCAACCCCTGCTAGAACAATAATTTTTAGTTTTAGGTACAAAACATCAAAGTACAGGCAAAAAATCCTAAACACACACACACAGAGAATTACTCTGTAACCAGTTGTTCCTCTACTGTCTAAAGTCAGAGGAAAAGCATTAGGTAAGTGGTTTGGAAAAGGAAAAAAGTATTTTCAGTATAAATTATAAGATACCATTGAGTTTTTAAATAAATAAATAAATGCATATATATATATCCTATATCCTGGAGCGAATTTTCAAGCATGTACCAATTCAACCTTATAGAAGTACTGCCATGAAAATAATTAATATTTAACACTGCTAGATAGTAGAAAGAGATAGGAAAAACTAGCCATGTATCCCTCCCAGAAAACCCAGAGGTAATGTTTTTCCTTCTAACCAAAAAGGGCTTGTTAAAGATGGGTGGAAAAGACTGCAATGGTCCTATTAAGGACAGGAAACAAAAGTCAGATATATGCTGATATAATACTTAGTAAATAACAATACTTATCACATTTAAAAAAAAACAGAATTGGTTCTTTTTTTGAGTGAAACTTTAATCCATACTAGAAGCAGTTTTCCAAATGTAAAATATATAGTAACTTGTTTTACAGTTATTGAAATAAAAGTTATGTTAGACACACTATGCCTTACACTCTGATACTCTGATAGACTTAATCTTTTTTTAAAAAATGTCTTTATTGGGGGATTAATGATTCATAGTTGACAGTAAAATACAATAGCTTGTCCATGCATAGTATTTCCCAGTTTTCTTCATAACAATTCAACCTGCACTAGGTCTTCCTCTGTTATAGACTTCATTTTCAAATTAATGTTTTCTGGCTTTCTGAGAATTATTGATGCTAAGCTTTGGAAGCAGTGAAGCAGTGCTTTAGGTATCTCTATTCCTCTCTCTCTCTCTCTCTCTCTCTCTCTCTCTTCCTCTTATGCCCTCTCCTTCTTGATTTCTCTGTCTCTAACCAATAAATAAAAAGAAATAAGTGAATGTAGAAGAGCATATACTTTCAAAAAGTCTGTCTTAACTTTCACATTTAAATCTTTTCCCCTTTCTTTTCTTTCTTTTTTATTTTATTTTATGGTTCCATTAAACTTTAAGTCAAGAGACTTGTAAATGTTGCCAGCTTAGAAGAACTTAGGGAAACAAGCAGGCTTAACAGAAGAGTAGTGATGTGCTGGGTCCCAGAACTGCACCAGAATTTCTAGTATCAGTTGGGGGACTTTGGGGGGGCTTTCCCCAGACTTATTGTGTCAGAACTGTGTTTTAAAAAGGCTTTCCAGTCTATCCCAATGCCTCTGATTGCTTAAAAAAGAAAAAAGAAAAAGTACTGGCTGGCAGATAAGAACACCTATAGTGGAATGATAGAATGGGATCTGCATCCAAGTTGAATTAGACCCTAAATAGCATAATGGTTACACAAAAAAGACTCTCATGCCTGAGGCTCCAAAGTCCCAGGTTCAATCCCCTGTACCACCTTAAGGGAGAGCTAAGAGGTGCTCTGCCAAAGAGATAAGAAAAAAGAAAGAAAGTAGTGATGTCAAAGGCAGGGTATCATCATCTACTTGACTATTTTTGAGATAACTGACATCTCTATGCAATGACTTATGAGTGCTACTTACACTCCCAAAACTCTGTAGAGCCAACCAAATTAATTCAACTTGCTAAGAAAGAGCTTATGCTTTCAGAACATATTACACCCTAATTGCATCTCCCTCCGAGCATAACTCTGAGAAAATAAGACCTATCCAGTGCAAAACAATTCCATTTGGCTTGAGATTCTAGGAGCAAAAGTGTAATCTGTACAGCTCTGCTCCCAATGACTTCCCCGTGGAGATGCACAGCCACAAAGGATAAAAGAATGGAAAAAGGCAGATTCTTTCTTTCCTGGGAAAAAAGCCAGAGTGAAAGTTTTGACGAATGTAAACATGTAACAGCTAGGGAGAGTCATGGAAACCTTCTCCCATAGGCGAGTGTGCTTGTAAACCTTCTGTGCCCCTTGCAATATTTAGTGTCGCGTTAAAACAAATATTTTTAAAATCCACAAGCATGTGCTATTTAAAATGCTTAAAATTAAAAACAAACAGATTCCTTCTTATTGCCTGCCTAAAACTACCAACACATCCATTATTTATCACCACAGATATTTATTAAGTAGTTAACTTCTGGGATATAAATTATTTTTGTAAACATTCCTTAGCCTGGTCTGCCAGGATTCTCAAGTAATGGTTCCATTAAACACTTGAAATAAAATACTATATGTTACACACAAGTGTATCTTTCTCGACAGAGGTACTGAATCTCCCAATTGCCAGAGATGTTTTCTTTTTTTTTTTTTTAACAGGATTAGAATTTACATTAATGGGTCACGATTCACATTAAAAGATTCTTCAACCACCTACTTCAACCTCCCAAAATTTGTAAGTAACAGAGCTCTAAACAACCTATTGAGAATCTCACCGCCAGGAAGCCCTTGAATACAGGTCTCTTCCCGGAATGTGAAGCAATAGGCTTTACTTGCCTTCGCTGGGGACTTAGAAGAGCTGAACATGTCTTCATTCCCTTGGTTCCTGAATCTTGTGCTTTCACCACACCATTTTTAAAATGTTCTTCCCTTTTCAAAAAAGATCTGTTTATTCTATATGGATGGAGGGAGGGAGGAGAGGAGGGCGAGGACAAGAACTATATCATCACTCTGGCAATTATGGTTCCAGGGATCAATCTTGGGGATTCATGTGCTTCTGTCCAGTGGTCTGTCTACTAAGCCATCTCATCAGCCATGGACTGCCATTTCTTTCTCTCTTTTCCCCATCAGGGTTATCACTGGAGCTTGGTGCCTAAACCACTCCACTTCTCCTAGTGGTCACTGCTGTGCAACTCAGGCATCCAAGTTCGACACTTCCTCGAGGAAACACTCACGAAAGACATGTCTCTGATATCTGATTACTGTAAAAAATGGCAACTAATTCCTAGCACTGCAAAAACGGTATCATCTGTTTTCCATCTACACCACGCCTCGGCCTCGCATGAGCTTAATGTGCAGCTTGGCGATACGAGAATCCGGCATGAAGCCCAGCCAGTCTATCTTGGCGTTACTCTCGATCGCACTATCGCACTCTGTCATTTCACAAACATCTCATAAAAACTGCAGCAAAGGTGGGCGCGAGGAATAACATCATTGCAAGACTGGCCAGCTCCTCATGGGGCGCGAGCGCTTCCACACTACGATCATCATCTCTGGCATTATGCTATTCCACTGCAGAATACTGTGCCCCAGTATGGTTCCGTAGCCCCCATGTCCACTTGGTCGATTCCAAATTATATTCCTCCATGAGGATAATTTCTGGAACCATCCGTTCCACCCCGGTTCCATGGCTGCCAGTTCTTAGCAACATCGCCCCGCCAGATATTCGTCGGGATGCGGCATCATCGAAGTTCATTTCCCACGTCTACGCTCGACCGGACCTGCCAATATACGCGGATATCTTCGACCACCCTGTCCAACGCTTGACGTCTCGTCACCCAATCTGGTCCCCTACGCCTACACTGAACTTCTCTGTTCCAGTCTCTTGGAAACAGAGCTGGCAGTCAGCTGAGGTAAAGAACAAACACCTCATCACAGACCCCTGCAAGCGTCAACCCGGCTTTGACCTAGCTAGCACGTTATGATTGGGCCCTCCTCAATCGCTATCAAACAGGCCATGGCCGGTGCGCCACTATGTTCCATCGCTGGGGAGCCAGAGACGACCCGAACTGCCCCTGCGGCTACAGACAGACTATGACCCACATAGTCAATGACTGCCACCTCTCCAGATTCAAAGGAGGTCTTGAAACTTTACATCAGGCTCAACCTGATGCTGTTGACTGGCTACGGAAGAAGGGCAAACGCTAGAAGAAGAAGAAGTGGTCACTTTAATAGAAGGTTAGAAGCAGAGAGAAAGATACAGGAAAGAGGAGATAGAGAATGGAAAACAGAGGCAGTCCTGGTGGTGGTGCACCTGATTGAGCATACATGTTACAATGTGCAAGAAATTAAAAAAAAAAAAAAAAATCACTTTCTAAAGAAGTGGAGGGAGAGGGGCCCGGGAGGTGGCACAGCAGGTTAAGCGCAGGTGGCGCAAAGTGCAAGGACCAGCATAAGGATCCTAGTTTGAGCCCTGGACTCCCCACCTGCATGGGTGGGGGTCACTTTATAAGCAGTAAAACAGGGCTGAAGGTGTCTCTCTGTCTCTCTCCCTCTCTGTCATCCCCTACCCTCCCAATTTCTGGCTGTCTATCCAATAAATAAATAAAGATTAAAGAAGAAGAACAAGCCCTTCCAAGTGGACTGTAATAAGTCCTCTAAAAAAAAAAAAAGAGGAGGAGAGAGAAAGCAGGTGCCACTGACAGGCAATATGCCTGAATAAAGGTAAAATCGATACAAAAAAGAGTGGAGATAATTGGGGAAAGTTATACCAGAGATTACAAAGAAAAGTCAGTCGGAGGGGGGGAGTTGGAAACTTAAAGATAGAGCAATGCATGGCAAACTATGAATGCCACGCTATAATGTTAACACAAATAAAAACCTTATGTCCCAGGGGGCGAACAAAAAACACCCAGTTAAATGCACATATCACCATGCATAAGGACCCAGGTCCGAGTCCCTCTTCCTCACCTACAGGGGGGTACTTCACAAGGGAGGTCTTCAGGTGTTATCTTTATCTCTCCCAATCTCCCCTTCCCTCTCAATATCTCTCTGTCCTGTCAAATAAAATAGAAAGAAAAAAATGGTCACTGGGAGCAGTGGATTTGTAGTACCAGCACTGAGCCCAAGTGATAACCCTGTAAAACATTAATCCCCCTTCTTCTTCTTCTAGCGTTTGCCCTTCTTCCGTAGCCAGTCAACAGTGTCAGGTTGAGCCTGATGTAAAGTTTCAAGACCTCCTTTGAATCTGGAGAGGTGGCAGTCGTTGACTATGTGGGTCATAGTCTGTCTGTAGCTGCAGGGGCAGTTCGGGTCGTCTCTGGCTCCCCAGCAATGGAGCATAGTGGCGCACCAGCCATGGCCTGTTCGATAGCGATTGAGGAGGGCCCAATCATAACATGCTAGGTCAAAGCCGGGTTGACGAAATAATCCCCCAATAAAAAAAGAGAAACAAAAGAAAGAAAACATCCCTAAAAATAATAAAATAAATCATCTGAAATTTCTTTTTTTATTTGTTTTTTCAAATTTTTATTAGTGGGAGACAGGTGATAGTGCAGTGGGTTAAGCGCAAGGACCAGCATAAGGATCCCGGTTCGAGCCCCTGGCTCCCCATATGCAGGGGCGTCCCTTCATAGGCAGTGAAGCAGGTCTGCAGGTGTCTCTCTTTCTCTCCCCCTCTGTCTTCCCCTTCTCTCTCCATTTTTCTCTGTCCTACCTAACAACGACAACATCAATAATAACAACAGTAATAATTACAATAATAAAAAGGCAACAAAAGGGAAAATAAATATAAAAATTAAAAAGAAATTATTAGTGATTTCATATTGATTTCCAAAATCACAAGTCAACAGGGGTATAACTCCATAGCCGTTCCCACTACCAGAGTTCTAAATCCCCAATCCCTCCACTACAAGCCACAGCAGTTCTCCTTAGGTTGCAGGCGTGTGTTAACTGTCATCTCTACAGCTATATCATGAACTTTCTTCCAGGCTTGTTTGGCCAACTGTTTATAGCAGAAATACGTCCTAGATCTTAAAACATTATATCAGAAGAAGACTTGTATCACCTGCCTGCCCCCTGATACACTCTCCCTGGTAAAACACTAGTACCCTTGACTCATCTTGCAAGAAACACAAATACCTTACTAAAAGATTTTGGCAAAAATGCTCAAGAGAACACTGGACTGGTCAGTGTTCCAAGGATCCATTCCTAGCTATGGACCGGGCATGTGATTTCACTTATCTCAGACCCTCCAAATAAGCTGCCAGCTGAATATCACCCACCACCTCCAGTTGATAGTGTGTAATGGCCCATCAAACTGACAAAATGGGATGGTTTGTTACTCTGGAAAAGTTATTTAGAACAACAAAGTTCGTAACAGGAACCTTGGAGTTCAATCAATTATACCAAAGTCACACAGTGGTCTCAGTTCTTCACTTCTTTTTCTTTGTTTATTTGTTTGTTTTATTTTGTTTGCAAAAACAGAAATTGAGATGGAGGGGAAGAGAGAGATTGGGAGGGACAAAGGCACCTGCAGTCCTACTTCATCACTCAGGAAGCGTCTCCCCTGCAGGTGAAAAGCTGGGGCTTGAACCTGGGTCCTTCTGTATGGTAATGTGTGCATTTACCAGGTGCACCAGCACCCGGCCCCTTAGTGCTTGACTCCCGTAAACTTCTGTATGGTAAAAGAAATTGGTCTGGCCCTCCTACCTAGGGTCAGAAGTATCTTATTAGATAGTAATGAGTAACACTATTCTGGAAGGCCTAGGATCAGATGTGCCTTGTCAGCTAATCATGTCATTGTGAAAGTACTGGCTTGCAGCCTGCTGTGTTCTCCCCATGTATAAGCGGTGGTGAAAAGCTAGGGTGGAGCTGTCTGGATGCCCATCCCTCCCCTCGCCAGGCCCCATCAGACTAAAGGTACGTCTCTGTGCTTAGTAGTTTCGGTCAGCAAACTCCATACCAAGCCCCTGCTCAAAACAGACAAATTTCTTCTTCTTTTTTTTAATGTTTGTTTAAACTTTATTTTATTTGATAGGACTGAGAGGAACTGAGAGGGAAAGGGCCACTGCTTCACCACTCCTGAAGCTTTCCTCCTACTGGTGGGGACTGGGGGCTTGAACTTGGTCCTTAGTGCATGGTATCCCATCCACTTAATCAGATGCAGTACCACCAGGCTGCCCAGAACAGATGAATTTCTTGGGAGACGACTTCACTCTAGAATTTGTATATATGGGTCCAACAACTGACACTTTTACTAAGCTCCCCCCCCTTAATATGCTTTGTACATTGAAGTTTGAGGGTTTAATCAGGTCTATACAATAAAAATAGAACAAGAGGCTTCGCCCTAATGAGTACTAAGTGAAAACATTTACAATGTTATATATCTCTTGCTCTTTCCATGGTCAATCTCCACCCAGCTACCTCACAATCACTGGGAAGTTTCTGCCCATTGCCTTTAGCCTGACTCACATTCCAAACTAATCACTGAGAAGTGTCCAATTAAATCTACATGTAGCCAAGCTTGAAAGTTGCTGGTTCACAGTTAACCATTAATATTTTATTGCTTTATGAGCAAAAGGTACATTTAAGTCTTAGTTAAAAAAAAAAAAAAAAAAAACCTCCCAGAAGACAAAGGCTTGGCTTAATTCCCCAAACTTGGTGTGATGATTCCCAGACATATATTTTAGTAATTAAAATTTCTCTTCTTTCCTCAAATCTAAAATTACTTAAATCCTTATATCATTTTTGTCAGCTATTAGTTGAAATATAGAAAATAAACTTTTAAAAATCTCTGATCATGTTTCAGAAGAAAGTTTAAAGCATATGATTTCAGGAGTGGACATTATTTCTGCTTTTAAAAGATCTAAGGGTAAAACTGGATATTAAACAAACTTTAAAGAAAAACTTTAAAAAAAAAAAAAAGCTTGACTTATGCATTAAGCCACTCACCATGGTATATACTGTGTTCTCTTACTGAGCTAGTATGAAAATTTTCTAACGTGGGGCTACGTGGTGGCACACCTGGTTAAGCATATGTTACAGTGTACAAGGACCTGAGTTCAAGCTCCCAGTCCCCACCTGCAGAGGGAAAGCTTCAGGAGTGGTGAAGGGCTGCAGGTATCTCTCTCTGTCTCCTTATTTCCCCATTCCTCTCAATTTCTGGCTGTCTCTATCTAATAAAGATAATTAAAAAACTATAAAAATAAAAAAAAAAATTTCTAGTATGAATAGTTGTAGAACAGACTCTAAAGGATATCAAGATTGAGATTTTTCCACAAGAAATAAAAAGTAAAATCTACCCCTTAACAAAGCATTGCCCTATTCAGCTCTCCATGGTTATAAAAAAAACTCACAGATGTCAAGACATGGAAATCAGGCCATTTCTTGTAAAACAAATACTCTCTCTGGACACTGCTAATATTCAGAGACTAGAAAATGAGATCATTAGTGATAAATGCAACCATGTCCACAGCAGCTGTCTTCTCAGTCTCATCATCAAAAGTATTCAAATGGAGTGAAAATGACCCACGCTCTTCAATAAATATTTGTTACCCACCAAACAAATACTACCAATCTAATGCCAAGCAGTAATAAATCGGGTAAAAGGAAATTGCACCAGGATTTAACAATGAAAGAACCAGATGAAATCACTTAGTTGATGCCCAGGTGGGAAGTTTTATCCCAGAAAAGTGTAGGGCTATCTCCTAAAGTGGAAAGGATGCCCCCCTACACACACACACACACACACACACACACACAAAGCAAAGATCTTTCACATTAACACAAAGCACTTACAGCACTCTGAGATGTTTATCAAATAGGTTAGGAATACCCAGGCCACTCCCAGGCCACTCTGGATGAGACAAGTTCATCTGAAGCAAAAGTGAGTCAAGTGTATTATAGTTTATAGAGCACAGTTTTTATCATAAAGTTAACAGACATTAAGCTTCTTCATTTATATTATCACTATTATTTAACAAAACACTGCTCAGCTCTGGTTAAAGGTAATGGCTGGGGGCTGAACCTGGGACAATTTGGTGCCTTAGACTTTTTTGTTTGTTTGTTTCACATGACCACCATGTTATCTCCTCAATCAAATTCTCCTGCATTTGGAATGGGAAATTTTCCTGTTTTCATAATCCTGATGACCCTTGAGGATCCAAACTGTTCACAAAAAACTTAATGGGTTTTTTCACTTCTCAGCATTTAATCTGCCCCAGTAGAGAAATCAACAATCAATATACCACTGAAAGACTTAAGAACATTCCTGAAATTATACTGAATTAATAAATATCTACAAACTATTTCAAATATTTTATTCATTTTGGATACAGAGAAGTTGAGAGGGAGGAGGGAGAGACCTGCAGTATTGCTTCTCGGCTCATGACGCTGCCCCGCTGAAAATGGGGGCCTTTGCGCACTGTAATGTATACATTCTACCAGACATACCACCACCTGATGCCAATCTGCAAATTATTTCAATATTAGTTAAACTACTGGTCTTTTTAAATTTCTACTAGTGATTTACACTCGTATAAAATTACAGATCTATGCACCCATACCACATTCATCACCAAAGTTCTGTGGGTCTCCCCATCTTCTCCCCACCCCAAGTAACACCCATAGTTTTCAGGAAGTCTTAGAAACAGTTTCCAGTGTGACATGTTGGTGAGGTCTTCTGACCAGGGAAATCAGGATGGAATCATGATAACATCTGCAACTTGGTGGCTCAAAGGCAGTACAAATAAAAACGTTTAATAAACAAGAACCAAAAAAGTAGAGATAGAACAGCTATGAAGTGAGGAAATCTATTTTACGCATGTTCCTAGGGGCCTATGATTTTCCTAGTTTTTGCTGGAGTTTGATAAATAACATGGAGTTAGACAAAAATATTGTCTATCCCTCTATCTTCCTGTCCTCTTTCAAATTCTCTGTCCTATCAAAAAGGAAAAAAAAAAGACCATTGGGAGGGATGGATTCATAATGCCAGCACTGAGCTCCAGCAATAACCCTGGTGGCAATTAGAAAGAAAGAAAGAAAGAAAGAAAGAAAGAAAGAAAGAAAGAAAGAAAGAAAGAAAGAAAGAAAGAAAGAAAAGAAAGAAGGAGAAGAAAGAAGGAGAGGAAGAAAGAAATCTCTCCTTGTCCAGACACAATACAGTTTGGGAAAAAGAATACATTTTATAAAATGAAAGTGAACACATGAATGATTGAGAGACACTTAGAATATCAAATAACTCTTACATTATCTTCTAACTGGACTGTCTCAGGGTTCTGCTTGATTCTCTTTGCATCTTAACCACCAATACCATCAACACAGAGCAGTCCACACAGTATGTGTCCAAAATGGACTGATTCGATTTGATCTTCTGTTAACCCAGGGACTCTCACTACTGAGCTATTTGGTGACAGCAGGCCATAAAGTCTCTGGCAATGACAAAAGACAAACAGGCCAAAACAGATTAAAACTGAACATTCAAACTTAAAATTGTCATGTTACTAATCACTGAATATTAATGATATATGTAGAACTAATTATAACATTTTACATTTCCTTGAACCTAATATTCATTTCTTTGTACTATTACTTAAGAAAATCTTGTGCAAAAAAGAGAAAATTAAAAGATTGAAAACTAAAAACTACAGAGTGAAATAACTACATTTACCTTGTGGGGATTTACCTAAGGAACAAAAAAGACTTCTACCTACAAATCTTAAAAATGAAGCAGTTATATTTAATTAGCAAAGTTAGTTTTTTTCACAAGCAAGACCTCATTCTGTCCATACAATGAAGTCTGTGTACCGATTATGCACAGAATATTGAACTACAGGGAGTGAATGACAAGTTCAAATCCAAGTTTTGGCTCTTTCTATAAAAGATGTTTTCTAACCTTAAATAAGTCTCTCTCCTTTCACAGAGAAAATCTCTTCCATGTCTAAAATAAGACAGCAACTTAATGGCACACTACTTCTAGTAGGACCAGAGAAGCAGAGTTTATATAATTAGATTTTTCTATAAGGAGAAATTTCTGTGTATTTTAAAATTCCTTAGGAAGATGGAAAACCTTCAGGAGAGGGGAATAACTCAGCGGATAGCTGGATTTTATGTCTGGGTATCCAAGTGTGATCCCTGGCATTACATGTTCCAGAGTAGTTTTCAGATTTCTGTCTCTCTCTCCCTTTCCCACAACTTCTCCCTCTCCCCCGCCCTCCCATGTATCTCCTCCCCTCTCTCAAATTAAATGAATCTAAAAAAAAAAAAAAAAGCTTAATCAGTTTGAATTATTTAGAAGATGCAGCCTTATCTTTGAATCACTTAGGTTTACTTCAAGAACTTGTTCTGTTTTTTTTTTCATGCTACAATGATCACTGGAGTAGATACATTTTCACCTGAATTTGAACTATAGCATTTCTTGGATAATAATAACAGTCACTTTCACCCAGTTTCTTAAGCCTTATTTAAGCAGTTTATGACCTGCTCACATTTCATATTATCATTTTTTCTTGTAATAAGACATATATTCATAAAGAAAATTATTTGGTGGATCCTATTTATTAAAGATACAATTTACATATAGGAATTCAAAATTCATATCACATAACATAATCATTCCTCAATTAATCAAATTTGATGAGGAATTCTAATAAGGATTTACAATGAGGCTTTTTATATATTAAGAAACAAAATAGCAATCATCAGCTAATGTGCAAGACCTAAGCACTGCAAAGATGATGTTCTAAATTTGAACCTGAAAGGAAAACCCATCAGTGTGCCTGCTTGATTCCTTTAATCTATTCATGTAGGTTAATTACCTGACACTTATTAAGATGACTCTAGGCTTCTTTAAATTTCTGACCATATTAACCTCTCCAACTAATCCTTATTAGAAAAATATTAAAGAGTGTTCATTGCTATTACAAATTGAATTTGAAATGATGAAACAATTATCAAATAAATGGAGTAGAAAATGAGGTTATATGCATGAGAAGATTCAATGCATCAAATATTTTGCTTCCATTATTATAAAATAAAGGTCTTAAGGTCTATGTCCAGCAAAAATGTGCTTAAAAACCAGTCCTTGAAGAAATCTCCCCACTCCATTCTCAAGTTCATCATGAAAAGATTTAGTCAGATAAAATCTCTTAAATGAAATATTTGCCCCCCAAAAGTAACTAGCTCAGTTAGTCTATCTAAAATATCACCTAATGTTGGAACATTTGTTTTCCATATAAAACATCTTACCAACAAAAGTGTACAGAGGGGTCTATGAAGTATTGATCAGTGTCACAAAAACAAGAAAGATGTGTCAGATGTTGCCACTTTTAAAAACTGAAATCCTCTCACTTCAATTTGGGATGACAACAACAACAACAACAAAACTGAAAGACAGTTCTCTAAACAAATCTCACTTAAAAATGGTTCTATATATTTCAAAAAGCCAACATGTCATCTCTGCATTCATTAAAAAAGAGTTATCATGAACAGAGGACCAGTGGTGGCATTTTACAAATTTCCACTTTTGTTATACTAGTTGTTAGGTTTGAAAAACACAAAAATGATAGTAAAATCTAGATTCAGGCAACAGAGTGGAGTGAGTGGAGTAGTAGGAGTCAGATTAAAAGAAAAAGGAGGAAAGGAACCCAAGGGATATTTACTCCAAGTTGAGTAAAAATTAAGTCCATACAACAGGGAGGGTTGAAATACTGCAACCAATTAAATTATCCCTTCAAACTGTAGACAGCAACAACCAAAAGGAAACAAAGCTGCCTAATCTTTCCATATGACAGAAATTAATATGTCGACAAGTTTTACATTTCATATTGACAAAATAGTTTTTAGAATGTATTCTCAAATATAGCTGTGAGCAACACTGATTTAAGTCTCTTAGCACATTCTGTAGAATTTTGTATGGAATTTTTTAATATTTATTTTGATAGATAAAATTTATCAAACATACAGAGAAATTGAGTGGGGAAGGGAAATAGAAAGGGAGAGATAACAGGGAGACCAGCAAGGTTTCTTCACAGCTTGTGCACTGCTCATAAAGCTTCCCCCCTTGAAAGTAGGCACCTGGGACTTAAACAGAAAAAAAAATAATAATAATAATTGTACTGGGTGGTTAATGGTTGAGACTTGTTAATATGTGGGTACAATTTTTCATCTGACCATGATAGATATCTGCAAAACATTCCCTCCCCAATTAGGTCCATTTTCACCACCTAGTACTAGGACTCCAATGGGTATCTCCTGGTGTCCAAGGGGGCTCAATCTCAAGTCTACTTTGTTTGTTAGTATCTATAGCTGCCTGGGTAGAACCTGCCACACTGTAATTATTAGATAAATGAGTGGAAATATTAAAAGTCTGTTTTCTAGAGAATGTTTCATAGAGGAAATCTTTGGGAATGATTTTTCAGTCAACACTACTCCATATACTTTTTCCATTAGGCACACAAATCTCTAGATCTTTAAAGTCAGCATCAGAGACCTCCTTATGAGCAAAAAAAGACTCCTTCAGCCTAACATTAACAAGTCACCATTTTACTGTCCTTTTGCTCAACAATTTAAAAATAATCAAGCCACATTTTCTTCATTTCCAAACTAGCAAAATTACAAAGGAGACAAGAAGTGATTTGGAAAACAATACTCAAAATGGCTCTCCTCTGTCATACAGAAGGTCTTAGTCTAAGCCTCTTAGCATCTCTAAAGAGGAAAATAACAAGTTGGAACAGTAGCAAATAGAAGAAGAATAAGAAAAGACAAGGCTAGGTTAGGTTAGCCCACCTGAGTATTTGGGGGTTGGGTGATAGATACACAGAAGTGGGGGGTGGGTGTTATCATCTATTCTGATTATGTTTCTGTAAATTTTTCAGTGGATGCTTAAATGAAAAAAAGAGGAAATTATTAGACAATAAAATGAGATTATATCCCTTTATCTCATAATTCTAAATGTAATTATTTATAAAACTCATTCTCTATCAAAGAAACCATCACAAGACTCATTATGGTCCTGTATTGTTTTTATTTAATTGTCTTTACACCCAGTAGTCAGAGAGCTCAATGGTAGCAGAGCATGTCTTGCGCACAGCATCTCGGATAGCACCTGCAAATAATCAGTTGTTCAAAAAAAAAAAAAAGAGTTTGCTGAATGAGTGAATAAAAATCCTATTTCTTTGTTTCACTGCAGAATTCAAATTAAGTCCAAATGCACAGTTTTTTCTTTCTTTGAAAAATAAAAGTCTGAGTCCAACTTCTGACCAGGGTTCTAATTACTATGAAATATATGACAGAGAAAGAACAAGTTAAACAAATGAAATAGGACCCCCCCATTGTATCCATATTGCTTTGCAAAGAAAAAAAAAAACTTCATACAGTTTCAAACCAAAAGTGATGAGAAGACCTTAAAAAATGAATATTTGATGTACAAATTTTTGTATTTACTGTCAAATGTAAAACATTAATTCCCTAATAAAGAAATTTTTAAAAAAATGAATATTTTAGTCAAACAAAATACATAAATGACCATCTTTCAATAAGCACAACTAGAGAGAGATGATAAATTGATAAATGGAGACAGACAAGTAACCTGGGTGTTGGACTTTGCATAAGAAGAGACATGCAGGCTGGGTGGTTATTACAATGCACAAGGGCCCAGGTTCAAGTCCTTAATCCCCACTAGTATGGGGAAAGTTTCAGCAGTGGTGAAACAGGGCTACAGGAGTCTCTCTGTCTATCTCCTCTGTATCTCTGCCCTCCTCTAAATTTTTGGATGTCTCTATATAATAAATAAAGACAAATAGCAGCCAGAATTCCCAGTTATCAGCCATACACCCTTACCTGTGGCAGAGGAGCCAATTAAGGATGAAAATCAACAGAGCAAATGACCAGTGACAATCAATGTGGGGGTCGGGCAGGGGACACACACCTCCCACCCCATCCTACCCTGAATAAGACCCATCAAAAATTAGTTCCTTGACAAGCCCAAGCACCTTGCTTTTTTGTTGTAGACAGGGAGGACCCAGCTACCTTGAAGGGGAAGGGGATGACATTTGGTGATATATTTTTGTCTCCTCTTCCCATTAGAGTCTTTAAAATACTTGTGCTTGAATTTCACTGCACTCCTAAATAAATGCACCCTTAATTCTTTTCATAAATCTCAACACACTAATGGATTCTGTGTTTACTGCTATGCTCCTGTTTGGTTAAATCGTGTCTTAGCATTAGAAAGAACCTAGAAATTCCCAAAAAGGCACTGTAAATTTTGTTATGAAATTTTTATTTGTTATTAATAGTTTGTTATAAGATTGTAAGATTACAGTGTATAGTTCCACACCACACCCACCACCAAAGCTTGGTATCCCCACCCTGTAATCTCCCAAAGAGAACCACCTTAGTTCTCATAAGTCTTAAATTTGTTTGCTTCTGGGTGTTTTGTTGTTGTTGTTTTTTTTTTTTGGCAAGTTTATGTGAATCAGGTCTCTAGATCCCATATATGAATGATCTTATTCAGAATGTTTGCATCAGTGTTCATAAGGGTTATGAGTCGATAGTTTTCTTTTCTGGTAAAGTACCTTCCTGCTTTGAGGATCAAAGCGATGTTTTCCTTATAGAGAGTTTAGTAGGGAGTTGGGTGGTAGCGCAGCAGGTTAAGCGCAGGTGGCGCAAAGCACAAGGACTGGCCTAAGGACCCTGGTTCAAGCCCCTGGAGCCCCACCTGCAGGGAAGTCGCTTCACAAGTGGTGAAGCAGGTCTGCAGGTGTCTATCTTTCTCTCCCCCTCTCTGTCTTCCCCTCCTCTCTCCATTTCTCTCTGTCCTGTCCAACTATGATGACATTAATAACTACAACAATAAAAAAAGGGCAACAAAAGGGAATAAACAAAAGAATGAGTTTGGTAGTGTTTGCCCTTCTTCAATTTTCTAGAACAGTTTGAGAAGAATAGCTGCTAAGTTCTTTGAAAGTCTTACAGAATTCTTTAGCAAAGCCACCTGGGCCTAGGAATTTATTCTTGGGAAAATTTTTGATGACTGATTCCATTTCTAAACTAGTGATTGGGTTAGGCATGACGGGTGATATGATTCTAGAAATGCATCCATTTCATCTAGGTTGTCCAACTGACTTCCATGGAGATGGTCATAATAGTCTCATATGATTCCTTGTGTCCCCCCACCTTCAGTGGTAATTCCCTCTCTCTCATTTCTGATGGTTTTCATCATGGCTTTCTCTCATTTTCTTTCTGTGAGTCTAGCTAGTGGTTTATGTATTTTATTTTTCAAAGAACTAGTTCATGGTTTCATTAATCTTTAGGGTCATCTTTCTGCATTCTATTTCATTAATTTCTGCTCTGATTTTGAGGGGTTTTTTTTTCCCTCCTGCTGACCTTTGGTTCTCTTTGTTGCTACTTTTCTAGTTGACTCACTTGTGAGTTTAGGTAACTTACTTGAGATGGTTACTATTGGTTAATATGGGCTAGTATTGCTGTAAACTTCCCTCTTAGGATAGCTTTTGCTGTGTCCCACAGGGTCTAGTAGTTG
Organism: Erinaceus europaeus; assembly: GCF_950295315.1. NCBI lineage: Eukaryota > Metazoa > Chordata > Mammalia > Eulipotyphla > Erinaceidae > Erinaceus > Erinaceus europaeus. Next base: position 30,020,675 of record NC_080168.1, read on the forward strand.
GTCTCTTCATTTTCATTGTTCTCCAAGTGATTTTTAACTTCTCTCTTGACTTCTTAAGTGACCCAGGCATCATTCCAATGTGTACTGTTCAACCTCCATAGCTTTGAGAGTATTTCTTTCTTTAAAAAAAAAAAAAATCATTATCTGTATTTATTGGATAGACACAGCCATAAATTGAGAAGGTGGAAACAGAGAGGTAGAGAGATACCTGCAGCATTGCTTCACCACTCAGAAAACTTTTCCCCTGCAGGTGGAGACCCAGGGCTCAAACTTGGGTCCTTGTGTATTGTAACATGTGGGCTCAACCAGGTGTGCTACCACCCAGTCCCTTTCTGTTTCTTTATGTGGTTGATTTCTAACCTCACAGCCTCATTGTAAAAAAAAAAAAGGTACTTTATATTATTTAAATATTCACATATTTATTGATGCTGTCTGTGTGTCCCCACACCTGGTTGATCTTCATGAATGTTCTATATGCACTTGAAAAGAATGTGTATTTGGGGAAGGAGCAGAAAGTTCTGAGTATCTTTTAAGCTCATCTCCTCTATGACTTCATTTAAGGCCTCTATTTCCTTGCTGAGTTTTTGTCCTGATTGAGTCTCTTGCAGAGAATGATGTATTGCGGTCTCCAACTAGTACTGAGCTGCAGTTGACATGTCTTGTAAAGTCAGTAAGTAATATATATTTGGATGCATGCATATTGGGAGAAATATAATGACAGTAATGATGTTAGATTGATCCTCAGACCAACATGTTGTGTCCATGTCTGTCACTTTTCACCTTCTTTGCCTATAAGTCTAATTTCTCTGATACCAGAATAGCTGTTCCTGCCATTTTGTTTGCATTATTGGCTTGGAATACCTTGGCCCAGCCTGTCATCTGGAACTTGTTTGTCTTTATCTTGGATATGTGGTTCCTGGAGAAACAGAATACGTGGGTGTTGCTTTTTAATCCATTCAGTCACACTGAATCTTTTGACTGGTGAATTTAAGCTATTTACATCTAGGGTGATCATTGATAAATGTGGTTTGCTTATAGTCATTCTGGTTTTTGTTTCGAGGTTGTTATATGTTCTTGTTGACTCTCTTCCTGTTTGTTCCTGTTTGTTGCTTCATGTGGATGGGTTCTTACAATGGTCTTGCCTACTTTCTATGTTTCCTATTTGTCTTTGTGTCACATTTTGATTTTCAGTTATCAAGAATATTATCTAACTTAGAATATCTACAAAGTCTATTTTAAGTTGTCCTTAGTTTACCAACAATGGGCTGTGTTGCTGTATTTCACTCCTTTCCTGTTTCTGTTTGTCCCCTGTTGTTGTGTTCCTGGTTCTATTCTAATACTGACCATCTCACTAAAAGTTGGAATTTCTTTGCTGTTTCTTTTCATGTGGGATTCCTCTCAGTAATTCTTGCATGGTAGGGTTGGTAGTGGCAAATTCTTTAGGTTTTTGAATGTTTGCAAAGATCTTTATTTCTTCCTCATATCTGAAAGATAATTTAGCAGGGAAAGAATTCATGCTTGGCCATTCTTCTATTTTAATACTTTGAATATGCCATTCCACTCCTTACTTGCTTCTAGGGTTTGTGTTGAGAAATCCGATGAAAGCCAAACGACTCTACATTTGTATGTGACTATCTTCCTTCCCCTGGCAGCAAGCAATGTTTTTCCCTTGTGTCTAATTTTGGACAATTGTACAGTAATGTGTCTCAGTGTGTGTTGTTTTGAATTCAAGAATTTAGGTATGCTTTCACCCTCTTGTATTTCTGTATTTTAACACAGCTCTGGAATGTAAATTTTTCTGCTAAAATTTCTTTGAATATTTTCTCTACTCCTCTCTCCCTCTCTTCTTCCTCAGAGATCCCAAAAATTCTGATACCATCTTTCTGATGGATTCTGCTATTTCATTTTTCCTAAACCTTTCCTCTCTAAGAGTTTTAAGTTCACATAATGTGGTGGTTGTGTCTTCTAGTGTTGAGATTCTCTCTTCCACCTGATTAAGTTTATTTCCAAAACCACTTACGTCAAAGTGAACTGCATTCAAAGTGTTCTTAAAGCCCTGCAGTTCTGTTTGATTTCTGGCTGTCTCTATCCGGTAAATAAATAAAGATAATTTTTTAAAAAGTTAAAAAAAAACAACAGAGCCCTATACCTGTTGGGTCCAGTATTTGACTTTATCTTCAGGAATAATGAATATCACCCCACAAAGCTCATTTTATCCTTTATATGCAGTAATTTATTGCTGTTTATAACAGAAAGCTTTATTTTATTTTGTTTTGTTTTATTTTATTTTATATTCACCAGGGTTAGAGCTATGGCTTGGTGCCAGCACTATGAATCTACCACTTCTGGCAGCTACTTTTTAAATTTTTTAAATTTTTTTTATTTTTTTAATATTTTAATATTTATTTATTTATTCCCTTTTGTTGTCCTTGTGTTTTTTATTGTTGTAGTTATTGTTGTTATTGATGTCATCGTTGTTGGATAGGACAGAGAGAAATGGAGAGAGGAGGGGAAGACAGAGAGCAGTAGAGAAAGACAGACACCTGTAGACCCGCTTCACCGCCTGTGAAGTGACTCCCCTGCAGGTGAGGAGTCTGGGGCTCCAACCAGGAACCTTCCGCAGGTCCTTGTGCTTTGCGCCACGTGCTCTTAACCCACTGTGCTACCACCTGACTCCCAATTATTTTATTTTTTTTATCTTATTGGACAAGACAGTGAGAAATTGAGAGAGGAGTGGAAGAGAGAAGGATAGACACCTACAGACATGTTTCACTGCTGGTGAAGCATCCCCCCACAGGTGAGGAGCAGTGGCTGATAATGTGTGTGCTTATCAGGGCATGCCATTGTCCAGCCCTAATTTATTAATCTTAGACTCCTTTAGATTTATTCATTCTGGAGTTTAGTTGCGAGGGTGGGGAGGGGCGATTGTTGTGGGACCACTTGTGACATCTTAGCATGACACAGTGACTTAGGATGTTGAAACTTAAAACTGTTTTGGTTCTGGAAAAGCAGTCGAGATAGTAAATAAATCATGAAAAAGTATCTATTAAACATCAGCAATAGTCTATGCAGTTAACAAAAGGAGACTAGGGTAGGAATAGCTCACCAGGCAGATACCTGCTTTACCATGGTCATGTTCACTGTCTATGTTCAATTCCCAGCAATGCATGGGATTAGGATGGCACCAGGGAAAAGTCTGATGCTATAGTGTCTCTCCGTCTCTGTGTCTCTGAATGAAAAAGAGGTCTGGGGATGTAAAATGATGCATGTGCAAAGCCCCAGCCGAAAGAGAGAGAAGGAGAGAAAGAGAGAACAAGAGAGAGAGAAAGTAAGGAATATGTGGACTAGTTGGTTATTTTAATAGATTTTTATTTATTTATTTATTGGTGTTAGAAAACACAACTGTTATTAAAAACAATATGTTTTCATATCAGGCTCTTCTGTGTGTATGTCCACGAACAACAACACACTTTTTACTACATAAATAATCACTCTTATACAGGCATTAAATAAATGGCCAGCATGCTCTTGTGCTAGGCCATAAAAAATTATTGTATTTAACTCTTTTCCTCTGATAATCCATAAAGTGAGGTATCTTTCTACTCACTGCTAAGTATGTCAGCCCAGTCTTTCTCAAGCACTCCAGCTTCCAAAAGTGGCTGTGGTTGGTCCCATCAGACCCTTGGCCATATCCCACAGTGCTTCTGCTACAGAGAACACTAAGAGGTCAAGCTCCTCCTTGCCCTCAACCATCCCTCAATCATCACTATCCAACTCTATCTGCTTCTCAGATCACAAAACTGAAAAACAAAGTACAGTTTGGGCGACCCATTGTAGGTTTTTTATAAATATATTTTCAAAGGTAATTTCAACATTCTAAAAGGTAAGAAAATAATATATAGCCATTCTGCACTATGTCCTCAGGATAAAACACATCACATAAAAACACATTTTTAGTTCATCTTGCTCAATGATATTCCCAGAAATTAATTATGGACCAACTAAAAAGTAGGACAAAGTTTGAGAAAATTCTGTATGACTTTAATATGCTCTCATTGGGTGCAGTTACTAAGAAAAAAATTAAAATTCACGAGAATTATTTGTATAATTTCCCCATCTTTTGCAAACCTGACACTTGGACCCACATTTGCTTATGAACCTTAGCCCCTGAGTCCCGAAGGACATTCTTTTACTATACCAGTGAGTTGGCAGCTATTGTTCTAATTTCCCTGCTGATGAGCCAAACAGTTAATCTGTTTTAACACACAATGCATAAAAGGTTTCATTTCAGTCCAGAAAAGAGAAAGAGACACTTATAATCACTGGGCATTCATATTTGAATGACAGCTAAACATAAAGGAACATCAGGCATGCAGCCATCTGGAAAAAAGCTGGTATTCTTTCATATTATCTCTTCTCAAACCTTTAAGACAAAAGGGTCAAAGGTTGGCCCTAGACTTCCATTTAGTAAGATGCTCATTTCAAATCCATGGCCATTAATAAACATTCTGTCAGATTCACAATAAAAAACTATCAGCTTCTCTTTCTGTAGTGCATTCTGAATGATGGCTTCATAATAAGCATATACATACACACTTACAAAAAGTTTACTTATCAGGATAAATTATGTATGTTTATTTTTGCTTAGAGGTAGTACTCTTTTAGTTCCAAGTAGAAAAGGAATATATTTTACTGCGTATCTATGAGTAGTTATTGCTACATTCATTTTAATACAAAATAAAAAGTAGACAATCAACTTGTGCTTATTATTAAAATTGTAATTTTTTTCCCTTTAAGTTACTGATTCCTAACTGAAGATATTACATTTATCGTGGCATGCTGAAAGGGTATATAAAACTTAGAAATACCTAGTTTTTGGAAAAATTCCATTTTGTGATACTTTATATGTCCATATTATACACTGGAATATATTTAAAAACTCCTTTTAGTCTTTACTGTTGTCCTTCAATATTCAGTTTTAGGTGATAATGAAGAGCAACTTACTGCTTCCTACAAATGGAAAGGAAGATAGTCTCACTAAAGGGAAGATATTTTGATTTATCCTTTTTCCATGAGAGAGATTTCCACAGGCAGTCATGTATTTGGACAGTTTATTAAACAGCCTGAGTCACAGTCCTTCTAAAAGGAAATTCTGGTAACTCTAAGTTACATTTTCCTGAAGACAGTCTGCATTTGTATTCTTGCCAGCATAAATTCTTCTCTCTGGCTACCAGAACCAGTCACAAGGCATGGTCTCAATTCCTTTCTCCCTAAGTCATGAGAGATTGAATCTCACGAGTGATAATCAGCACCACTCATGGCAACAAGAATTAAGTATCCATGAAGAAAGTCCTAATTTTTTATTTTAGTTTATTCTATCATATTCTATTCTATTCTGTTCTTTTCTACTGTCATCATGCAGTTTTCATTGCTTCAGACAGACTTTTTCAAATTGAAACAGATGGACCAGTAGGTATAAAATGTCTTGGCGATTGAAACAGATGGACCAGTGGGTATAAAATATCTTGGAGACATCCCTCAGACATGAATCTCTGAGGGATGGAGATTCCCTTTTGAGGGTATTGTTCATGTCCAGGCTATGGTCCAGGTCATGAGAGGTAAGGAGGGAGGGGGCACAAAGCACCAAGGATTCGTCCAGTGTGCTGGGGACCAGGTTCAAATCTGGGTCTCACCCAAGACAAAGCAGACACACTACACAAGCGAGTTGTTTTGCCTGCCCAAAAGCCCTAAGCCTTTTTTTTTCTTCTTGCCTCCAGGGTTATCACTAGAGCTTAGTGCCTGCACGATGAACCCACTGCTTCTGGAAGCCCATTTTTTTCCATTTTTGTTGCCCTTGTTGTTGTTACTGTTGTTCTTACTATTGTTCTTATTGTTGTTGGATAGGACAGAGAAATTGAGAGAGGAGGAGGAGAGAAAGATAGATTCCTGTGGACCTGCTTCATTGCTTGTGAAGTGACCCCCCCCCCCTTTAGGTGGGGAGTCAGGAGCTGAAACCGGGATCCTTACACTGGTCCTTGCACTTCATGCCACGTGCACTTACCCATTGTGCTATTTACTGCCCGGCTCCCAAGTCCTAAGCCATTTAAGGATTCTGATTCTCTAGAAGTAAATCCTCAACTGCCACTTCCAACTAGTCCACTGGACACAGTTTTAACTATTGAAATACTGATAAGAAGGACCATGTCAGGCCTGCTGCCCACTGGACGTGCCATTGCTACCACCCACTCACCCATCACACTGCCGCCCCCAAACCCAGGTTATGGTGGAGGTGGGAGGTATTTAGCTGCACATTCATTCCACAGGCTCACCACTCTTCACACCAAGAAGGATATTCTGCAGAGCTGGCTCTTCTGCACATAGTAAAGAACGGCCCCAGAACTAGGCTAATAGTTCACCAGGTAGGGTGCCTGCATTGCCAAAGAGCTGCCCCACAGGGAGAGGGTCCAGAGACAGCTCATAGGTCAACTTAGAGTCAGAAACATCCTTGATCTCACCCTATCACAGAGGAAAGCAAGCTCGGCCTAGGGCCATCAAACATCCTGATATGCCTAAAATAGCCCCAGTTTACACCAGTATCTGTGATCTAGACATAATTAGCAGGACTTTTATTTTTATTCACCCAATAACATTATGACTATTTTATGCATATCTTGATTTTTGAATATCAATTTTAATGTTTTTCCCTCCTCCTGTGATCCAGAATCCCTTCCCCTCTGCTACCTCCATTTTCCCACATTAGAGAAATGACAAAGAATAACTAGTCATGGCCAAATTTCCAAATGAAGCAGTAACTGGGTAAGGAGATTCAAAGAAGATTAAAGACATTATAGACATTCACTGAAATAACCACAAACCTTTCTTTCCCTGACTGGTTCCTAACCCAAACAATACAGTGTGGATACATTCATGGGGCAAACCAACTCTAGAAAGCTGTCCGTGACAGCTGGCCATCTCTCTGTGACCAGATTAGATCTGCATGAGAAACTTTGCACAAGTTTTTTTTTAATATATAAAGGAAACACTGACAAAACCATAGATAAGAGGGGGTACAACTGCACACAATTCCCACCACCAGAACTCCATTCCCATCCCCTCCCTTGATAGCTTTCCTATTCCTTATCCCTCTGGGAGTATGGACCAAAGGTCATTGTAAGATGCAGAAGGTGGAAGGGCTGGCTTCTGTAATTGCTTCCCCACTTCTTCTTCTAGCGTTTGCCCTTCTTCCGTAGCCAGTCAACAGCATCAGGTTGAGCCTGATGTACAGTTTCGAGACCTCCTTTGAATCTGGAGAGGTGGCAGTCATTGACTATGTGGGTCACAGTCACTTCCCCACTGAACATGGGCATTAATGGGCCAATCCATTCTCCCAGCCTGCCTCTCTCTTTCCCTAGTAGGGTGGGGTTCTGGGGAATCAAAGCTCCAGGACATATTGGGGTTGTCAGTCCAGGGAAGTCTGGTTGGCATCATGGTAGTATCTGAGACCTGGTAGCTGAGAAGAGAGTTAATATATAAAGCCAAACAAATTGCTGACTATTCATGAACCTAAAGGCTGAAATAGTGCTGATGAAGATTTGGGAGGGGCTCCATTTTGTAGATAGCTAGTAGGAATATTTTACTACTTGACTTGCTATAGTCTTCTAGGTACCCAACTACCTAACCTGCATCTGCTACTAGATGAGGGTCAAGACTGTGCATTTTAACTACCATAGTTTCAGACTTCAGGACAATGCCAACCACATCTTGGGCAGGTAAATCATGTCCAGTATATGATGTCAGTATTTTGAGATTAGAATACAAATGGCAATAAAGCCTTGTTTATGTGTGGAGTCTCATGCTGTTGACAGTGGAAAGCAAGAGTAGACAAACTTTTGAGTAGGAAATGACAACATTTGCTTTTGAAAGATAACTTTGGTCAAAGGGCAGAAGATTAATCTGGAGGGGTCTCACCAAGTAAAAACTACCAGATAATAATCACACCTTCACTTCATACTTCACATCAAACCTATTTCTCTATTTCATACCATTACACACTTCCTATAAAAGTACTATCATCGGGAGTCGTGCAGTAGAGCAATGGGTTAAGCGCAGGTGGCGCAAAGCACAAGGACCAGCATAAGGATCCCGGTTCGAGCCCCCGGCTCCCCACCTGCAGAGGAGTCGCTTCACAGGCGGTGAAGCAGGTCTGCAGGTGTCTATATTTCTCTTCCCTTCTCTGTCTTACCCTCCTCTCTCCATTTCTCTCTGACAATGATGACGTCAATAACAACAACAATAATAACTACAACAACAATAAAGGGCAACAAAAGGGAAAAATAAATATAAAAATTTTTTTTAAAAAGTACTATCATCATGGGGGGAAAGGAAGAAACTTGTTGCATTAGGAAGACCTAGACATAATCCCTAGTCACCACACAGACGAAAAGTGGTGCTGTGTTATGTCTGTGTGTCAGTTTTGTAGCAATAAAGATAAATTAGGGGCTCAGTGTTGGTGTGCACTAGGTTGAGTTCACATGTTATCATGCACAAGGACCCAGGTTCAAGCCCCAGGTCCCCATTTGCAGGCTGAAAGCTTCACAAGTGGTGAAGCTGGGCTGCAGGTGTCTATCTCTCTCTCTCTACCTCCCCCTTCCCTCTTCATTTCTGGCTTCTATATCAAATAGAGACAATTTTTTAAATAAATAGATAAATTTACTTTACAAGAGGAATTCCAGAGCTGGAAAGATAGCTCACTTGTATAGTATGCATGTTTTGTCATGGGCATGACCCAGGTTCTAGCCCAATTCTTTCTGTACTGAAGAAAGCTTCAGTGCTATGCTGTCTTTCTCTGTCTCTGTATTTCTGTCTGAAAAAAAGTTGGCCTGGCATGATGAAGCTTCATTGATGACAAAAATTAAGTAGGGAACTATAAATATTAGTTTAAACGAATGAAGTCTCTCTTTTGATCTATTTGGAATGCTAAATTCCTACTTTTCTCAGGTCATGTGGTCCTCAACATCACAGGGGAGGTAGTTTGGTCACATGTTTGCTTTATCCAGGAAGAATCTAAGATAGTTCATCTCCCAACATCGAGTAAATCCTCATATCTTAGTGCTGAAAATGGAACAATAATAATTCCCCATATGATACTTCCATTTTGTCAGTATCTTCAGTCTCCTGACCACCCACACCCACATAAATCATGCCACTGGAGATTCAAATTGTCTTCATCATTGTTGACCTTCAACAATCTTTTTATTTTTTTCACATGATTGCTTCTTTTCTGATCCACTCATCACACAATCTCCTGGGGTCAAAGATGATCCTTTGGACAAGTGCTTAGTACCTAGAATGCTAGTAAACAACTATATCTAGTCTACTAAATTATATTCTCAGTTTCCTAAACAATGTAGACCGATTAATATGATAAAGATACTGCATTCATTGAATGACATCACTGTTAGAAAGCCCATTAGGCCCATCCACTCCCAGTAATTTCAATGTTAAATTCAAAGTTAACACAGTGGCATTAAAGGCCCCTTACAACTTGGTAGAGTTTGAGTTAGCCCATCTTATTTCCAGTATCCTCCTATGTGAATATTGTTCAATAAAGGCAGTCTCCATGGGATTAGGGCAGTAGCGTGGTGGGTTAAGCGCACGTGGCTGCAAAGCGCAAGGGCCGGTGTAAGGATCCCAGTTCAAGCCCCCTGGTTTGAGCCCCCAGCTCCCCACCTGCAGGGGGGTCACTTCACAAATGGTGAAGCAGGTCTTTAGGTGTCCTATCTTTCTCTTCCCCTCCTCTCTCCATTTCTCTCTATCCTAACAACAACATCAATAACAACAACAATACAAAAATATAAAAACAAGGACAACAAAAGGGTAAATAAATAAATATAAAATAAAATATTTTTTTTAAAAAAGAGCAGTCTCCTTACAAATTTGCTCAAATAACAATTACCACACCAATACCTCTTGTTCTTTGTCTATCAAAGTTCTACCTTCTCCTTTCTTAAGAACACTGGCCACTCTTTGTCGTTTGACATTTATTTTGAACTGAACATTTTGTCACCTAATGTTCTAATGACAGTCTCTCATATTATGTCCTAATTACACCACATGAGCACGTGCTATAGTTCTTGCTGTCAGCAACTCCCTGAAGGCTGCCAATGTCCAAAACACACAGGTCTCACTCGCAAGGATTTATCCTAAGCATCCTAGTGAGACATCATAAATACTGATCTGGTTTTAACTTACTGAAATTTTAATCCAACTGCAATTTTTTTGTTTTAATGTGGCATCCACAAGAGCTTGAGAGAGAAGACCAAGGTTATGAGCATCTGGAAACCACATTTTAAGGAGGATGTTGACAGAACATGGGATTTTTAGATTGAATTAGTGATGTTTCAACTCACACTGTGTCCTCAGGAAATCAAGGCTTAAAGATGTCTGCATCAAAGGAGAAACTAATTTAGATCACTTTAACTGACACAATTCGAAACAAACAAATTCTCCAGGGACTGACTTAATTTGGGGGAAAATACATTTTTTTTCTTTTTTTAAAGTTATTTTAAAAATAAAACTCAAGAATTTGCTTGAGTTGATGTTTTCCAAATAAAAAAAAAAAAAAGCACGTTGCACTAAAGGATTCTAGAAAAAATATTTAATTTAAAATAAGATTAGGAACAATTATGCAAATTAAATGAAATTACCCAATCTAATGATGTGATGCCTTTGAAAGCCATAAAAGAAATCAAAAGCCCAGTGGAAACATTTGCATTTCAAATCCTAGAGGAGCAAAGTTTCTGCAAAGCCAAAGTAAAAGAATCCAGCATCAGACAATGGTGATGACCTTTCCTAAAATGAGGCCTTAGGATCTGGTCTTCAAATAAAATACACAGGTCACCTGCTTACTTGAGCAATTTCAGCAATCCTCAAATAATAAAAAGCAAAACAAACAAAACAAAGCAAAGAAACAAAAACACTGTGTCCTCTGCAGACCAGTTTTATCTCATTGTGTATCTGATTTATGGGCTCCTGTAACTCCCAGATTGCTTAGCTTGTTCTGTATCAAAAAACATCTACATCTCACATGGTCAGGGGAGTTGAGGTCTAACCCACCAAAGCCTATACAGTACTGAGAGAAGGGACTGACTTCAGTTGGTTCTAAAGTCAGATATGTGTTGTTGTAGTGTATGTTTGGTTCTATTTCAGTCAACACTATAATAATTTCTAATGTACACCCTCCCTTATCATATTATGAAAGTTGAATCAGCAAATAAAAACCCAGTCAAGATATGGCCCAATGCCTGTTATCAGCCCTCAGAGCCAAATAGAAAACCACTGATTTTGTTTGAGCTGAATGAACTTAATTTGAGTAATTTGGGGACTGACAAAATAAGTCAGTGAACGGGCTTTCTTTACTTTCAATTCAAACTACAAAAAGCTATTTCTTGTATTTAAATATCCTCATAAAGCAACACACATATCACCACATTTCTATTACAGAAATTCAAAGTGAAAGTGTCTACCAACAATTCCACTTATCTGTGGACAATTCATTGCCTATAATGAATAAAAGCACCCTCACGGTAATTAAGGTAGACGAGAAATAGAAAAGGGGGGGGGGGGAATCAGTTTTTTAAAAGAGTCTCTGAGTTTTAAATAATGCGGCAATTTTGAGTAGAATTAATCATCATAAAAGAGCTTTTTATCTTCCTCATGCCCTATAAAAGATAAGACTTATCCTATAAACATTTCTTTTAGAATGAGCTTTCTAACTTTTCTAAGTCAGTCATGTCTTTTCTCTCTGACTGGAATATGCTCAACCTCACTACCATGACCTACCTACCTCAGAGTTTGAAGATCATACATACACACGGCTTCATGTCAGTCGCTTACTAATCCCAGAGGATTTCATTGCACAATTTTATCATCTAGTTGGGAGAATCTGATTTTGTGTACTCCTAGAACAAGTTGGAAAGAAATTTACAATCTCCAGAACATAAATTTTCTGTTCTGGGTAGACCACAGACATAAAATAATCATGATGCCATTTCATTAGTTTTAGTCACATGTTTTTTTCTGAAATTAGGTAATGGTACAAAATGCTTAAATTTTGAGATTTATTAAGCTTAATGTTAACTATTAATAATTAATGTGCTATGTTAAAACATAAAATCTCCCAAACACTAAAAACAGTCCAATTACCTAAAGGGTAATAGACTTGGCATGAGCTGCCTCCCCAGAAAACCTTCTTTGTGGAAAGAAGTAGATTTATGGAAGTCATAAACTCTAGGCCTGCATCTTTTTGACTGTGAAAGCTATCATTAACCACAGATTAGTTCTGAGAACAAAAATAAAGTCAGAACACATTGTTGAGCTGTGTAGTTGGCAATGCTAGCAAAAGACCAGAAATTAGAAACCAATTCTAGCCCTGCCTCTGTATCCCCTAGCTTGTAGCCTTGGGGCAGCATTTATTCTCTTAATGTTTAAATTGTTTCATCCTCAAAACAGGGACAAGCATTAGTCTTTAATTACTTTCCCAGCAGTTGAGAGAGGTAAGTTAAAATAGACACAGGTCTTTAGATCATGACCTATAGAAATTCCTACCACTGATACTAATGTTAAGGTAGGAAGCCCCTGTACCACCCCTCTTGATTAAAAGGATGCCAGGTATATATTTATGATGGGATTAATCAGGATGTCACTAGAAAGGAAATGCGGTATTGTATTTATTTTAATAAAGCTCCCTTTAGGAAAGCAGACTCATTATCCAAGCCTAAAGAATGCTTCTCTTAAGTAAGCTGCTGTGAGAACAGCAGGATGGCAAGGCTGAGCTCCACTGGATGCAAAGTTCTTTGGCCCATAAGGCAGAGCAAATAAAATGCAGTGCAGTATACTTCCATTTAAAAAAAAATTGACTTTAAATTATATACCAAAGCAAAGTCTGTCATACACATACATGAATGTCCTATGCCAATTAATCAGAATGTCTTGAGTTGAAACAAGCATCAGTATTTTGGGGAAGGAAAGGAGGGAGGATGGTCTAAGTGGTTTTGGATAACCAAATGTGTATTTACGTATGCTTGTGTTTTCTAGAATATTTTAGATAGTAAGTTAAAGATATGATTTGTGCATTTTTCAGGAATCAAGTTAGCTTGGTCTTAGTACTTCATATGTTTAATTTCATACTTTTAAGGCAATTTTTATTTGATCCATGTATTGACTTATATTCAACATCTAAATATTCAGTTATTAAACAAATGCCCATGTGCTGACTGACAAGTCGTACCATAAATACCTTCAGGAAAAAGTCTGAAATTAATTAGTTCCAAAGGATCCTTACTCAGTATCTCTAGCTCAACCCTTCTCCCTTTGGAACCTCCTGCTGCTTTTCTAACTTCTACTCACTTGAATGTCTTTTTTTTCCCCTCTTTGCTCCCTAAAAAATAGTTGAATTCAACTCTTCTGATTACAGTCTACATCTGCCTTGAATCTAATTTCATAAATTGTATATTTCTAGCTCTGACTTTACCTTTTTCTACATGCTTCCCCTTCCCTGATTTTTGTTCTCTCTGGCAGACTCACAGACCACTCCCAACACAGCTCACCAACAAGTTTGCTGGGACCTTGGCAAACAAGCCCTTACCAGCAGGGACAAGTCATGGTGAGAGAATTCTAGCCCTGAAAATGTGTATGCCAACATCTAAACAAGGTTGAATGATGTAAGTCTGCACTGCTGCTGTTTTACATCAAAGAGAAATTTGACCAGCACATGAAAAGAATATTCTAAAGCCACAAATACTGATTTAGTGATTCTCATTCAGTGGACTTTGGGTAGGCAAGGAATTTCTTTAAAATCCCAAGGGTTTTTCCACAGGTGATCCTTGGGCAACACATTAGGACCCATAGTACCAATATTCCTTTCTCTTCCCTTTAATGTAGTAAATAGTACCTATATGAACACTCAGTCATGTTAAAATCAGGTATAGAAATTTGCTTTCCATAACTAAGGGGTAGGACTAGCCAAAAGAGAGAGGCGAGGGGAAAATGAGGTTGGAAAGCTGTGTCCTCATCATTCAAGCTCTCCACTCCATAAACCAATCTATAGGAAAGAAACCTCTGGTGCTGGGTGTCACCTCTTACTCTTGTGATGCTTGGAGTGTCCAAGTATGATAGGTAGGTAGGTAGATCGATTAGATAGACTGATTGATTGATTAGATGATTAGATAGATTAGATTAGATAGATAGACAAGATTAGATAGAGGGAGCTGGGCCCTGGTGAACTAGGTTAAGTGCACATGGTGCTAAATGCAAGGACCCACGCAAAGATCTAGGTTTGAGCAGCCCCCCCCCCCAGCTCCCCACCTGCAGGGTGGATGTTTCACAAGCAGTGATGCAGGTCTACAGGGGTCTTTCTCTCTCCCTCTTTATCTTCCCCTCCCCTCTCAATTTCTCTCTGTCCTGTCCAATAAAATAGGGGAAAAAATGGCTGCCAGGATCATTGGATTCTTACTGCAGGCTTATCAAGCCCCAGTGATAACCCTGAAGGTAAAAAAAGAAAAGAAAAGAAAAGAAAAGAAAAGAGAAGAAAAAAGATAGACAGATTATAGCTACATCTGTCTGTATCTTCACTTAAACTTGTGACAGGCTTTAGAGTATTTCACCCCAAAACAGTTTTGTTATATGGACCATTTTGACTTAAATATACTTGAGAACAGCAAGTGCAAGGGTACTTTAGTCTTCCTCCTATTCCTAAGAAAAGGAAGCAAAATGCTCATCTGAAAGTTGCATTTTGTGAACCAAAGGGAAAAATATGGGTGATTAAGCAAGAGGCCTAGGAAAATCTGTACAAACCTTGTTAAACTAACCCTTCACAATGCATAGTGACTAGTCCAAACACCCTTGCCTGAGGGATTCTTCACTTACGTACTGTTTAAATAAATAGTAACACTGTTTAAATAAACAGTAAACACTCATGTACTGTTTAAATAAAGTCTAAATGTATGAAATCTTTTTGTTCAAATCAATTTTTATTCTTCTGTTAAGAGTATCATGTACATAGAAAAATTTAATGGTAATAATTTGCCATATGCTTTTCCCCTTAACCAGCCCACGGTCAGCTAATACATAGGCATAGAGAAAGCTTGAAGAGGTAGAGAAGAAAGTTTTCTCCCTTGACTGGTTTTTCACTGTTTCTCAGTAAAAAAAAAAAAAAAAAAAAAAAAAATGTAATCTAAGGTAAGAAGCCCTAGATAAAAGAGAAGTCAACATTAATCTTTCCTTTAAGAAAAAGAAGGCAAGAGTGTTAGGGAAAATTTCCTTTCTCTCTAAGAAAAGTGAACTTGCCCAGCTGTGTTCAAAAACACACAGACCACTGCAAGGACAATCTTACACTAAGTGAAACAGGAACATTAATTTATGAAAATAAAATTCTTTGAAATCACCAGAGAGCAGAGCAAGATTAAACCTTGGAAAGTCTTAGTTACACAGGGCTCTGCAGGTTCTGGGAGGTGCCCAGACCTCCAAGACAAGTAGGGTGAGTCAGGCCTGTATGGGGTAGAGCTCATACCTCCTCCCCAGGACAGAAGAAAGAAAGCAATGTGCACTAAGTTCCCTCCACCTGCCAAATCATTTCTATGCATTACCTTGTTGAAAACGCTTAGCACTTCTCTACTGTATTATTGTACTTACATGGAAGTAGAAGAACAGTCTCAGAAGGGTTCAACAATTATACTCCAGGTTAGAATTGGGAAGTAGTAGAGTAGGGCTGGAACTTGAGTGGCTCTTCTGTCAAGACCTATGAAGGCTGCAGCCAGACTCCCTGAATACAAATTTAGGCCTCCAACTTACTAACTGAACAAGAAAACTAACCTCGGCAAGATAACTAATCTTTTTACCTTAGTTTTTGCATCCTTAAGATGGAACCATTCTCATTGAACTCTGACTAACTGAATGAATCCATATAAAGCCCTTACACAGTATACTGTGTGAGTTCTAAAGTAATTAATTAATTAATTAATTAATGGCTGAATGGTGGCACACCTGGTTAAGCACACATGTTTCAGCACACAAGGGCCCAGGTTCAAGCCTCTGGTCCCCACCTGCAGCTGGACAGCTTTGCAGGTATCTCTCTTTCTCTCTTCCTCTCTACCTCCTCATCAATTTCTGACTATCTCTATCCAATAAATAAAGATAATAAAAAAATTTAAAAGTAAAATAAAGCCCTTACTCTGTATTTGCAGATGGCATAGTCAAGACACAGGCTGTTAGACCCAGAACTCCTCCTCCTACCATTCCTAGTTCCAGTTGTCCACACATTTTTCCCCCCCAGGGTTCATTTTTCTCCATCACTTCAGTACTTCCAGTGAAAAAAAATTTTGAAGAAAAAAAAATCCATATAACCATTCAAATTCAACGTTTTTGTTGTGCAGTAATTACAAAACATTTATCAACACATAAGAGCACAGCAAGGCTTTAATGACTGGAATAAAGAAGCAACAAAGGTAGACATAATTTATTTTAAAAGTGCAGTGTACCTAAAAGCCACTTTAAGAAAGGATTTGGCCTCAGAAAGACCAGGGCTGCATGAGAGCAGAGAACACTTGTATAGCTGCAGTGCTCCGAGAACGGGCAGGAGGCAATCCTCAGCTCCAAGCAACCCTGTCTCCTAATTAAATTAATTGGTTTAAAATAGGCTAGACCTTTGAGCAGAAACTATTTAACAGTCACTAGCTTGACAAAGTAGAGTAGGATCCTGGCTTTCATTTTATTAGTATTAGGGACTCAAAAGTGTAACCTGAAATCTAATAAACTAGGATTTTCAAAGCAGAATAGTCTACATCAATTTGAAATCACTCTGATAGAAATGGCATCTGTTTTTCACAAGAGTACAAGCAGTTTGAGAACAGCTTTTAAAAAACTATTTTTTTCTTCCAGATTTATGATTTCTATTATCCTAATTTCTTTCCAAGGAAGGGATTCATTCTGTGTGTCACACAAATGGTTATTACAGAATTTGACAAGATCACATTCTCTCTTTTAGAGTCCCATTCACACCCCTGGAGGCCAAAACCCTGCCACAATCCGTAAGTGAATAGGACCAGGTGTGAACAATACTCACAGAGGATATGTTTAAGAGCACATTATTGTGGTCCAGGAGGTGGTGGAGTGGATAAAGCACTGGACTCTCAAGCATAAGTTCCTGAGTTCAACCCCTGGCAGCACATGTACCAGAGTGGTGTCTGGCTCTTTCTCTCTGTCTCTCCTCCTATCTTTCTCATTAATAAATAAATATTAAAAACAAGAGTACATTATTCCAAAATGACACCTAGGAAGTAAAAATACAGTTTAACCTGAGCTTCAAATGTGAGGTGCTGTCCAGCATACTAAAACCTCCCCTCATCAGAGCAGAATTACTTGTACTTGTAAATGTTAACCGTGTGTTCCCAACAGAGTACTATCAGTGTGACATATGCTTCTGGTCATCTCTGACAAGCAGCAAGACTGATTATGGTCAAATGACAGGGAAAAAAGAAAGTAATAATGCTTAGCTGAAGATGTTCACTGCTATCAGAAGCAGAACTCTTGAGTAAGGATGTGTATGAGTCCAGAAGAAACCCAAAGAGTGACAGTCATCTTGCTGGGTTACCTAAGAGTCTCACCCTGGGTGAGGAGGGGAACTGTGGACTTCAAGGGCAGAATTCTGTGCTGGATGGTGGTGCACCTGGTTGAGTGCACAAGTCACAATGTACAAGGAACGGGATTCAAATCCCCAGTATCCACCTGCAGGGGGGAAAGCTCTGCAAGTGGTGAAGCAGCAGGTCTGCAGGTGTCTCTCACTCGCCTTCTTCCCTCTGGACTGTCTCTATCCAAGAAATAAATACAATTAAAAATTAAAAATACGGTTCGAGCCCCCGGCTCCCCACCTGCAGGGGAGTCGCTTCACGGGCGGTGAAGCAGGTCTGCAGGTGTCTATCTTTCTCTCCCCTCTCTCTCTGTCTTCCCCTCCTCTCTCCATTTCTCTCTGTCCTATCCAACAACAAAGCAACGTCAACAATGGCAATAATAACCGCAACGAGGCTGCAACAACTAGGGCAACAAAAAGGGGGAAAAATGGCCTCCAGGAGCGATGGATTCATGGTGCAGGCACCGAGCCCAGCAATAACCCTGGAGGAAAAAAAAAAAAAAAATTAAAAATAAAAGGGCATAATTCCTATCTAGAACAGCAGATAAAATAAAATAAAAGATTCCCAGAACTAAGGACTATCTTCTATCCACTCCTCTCCCTTGAGGACCCTCTTCACTCATAAACTTTAGGCTCTGCTTTCTGTCCCTGTGACTTTCACCACCAACACTGTATTTTCTGGCTCTCATGTGTGGTCACCCGCGAGTGTGATTATGAATCGCTCTAAATCAAGGACAGGCTACTTTCTATAAACACTTGATGGATGAATGAACAATGGAAATATTAAATTGAATTTTCTTTGTGTCTGTAGGTCAAGTTAGGTACACTTCATAAAAAAGTAAATTCAGAATTGACTTCGGGAGCCAGGCGGTAGTGCAGTGGGTTAAATGCACATGGCACAAAGCACAAGGACCGGAGTAAGGATCCCGGTTCAAGCCCCCGGCTTCCCACCTGCAGGGGAGTCACTTCACAGGTGGTGAAAGCAGGTCTGCAGGTGTCTATCTTTCTCTCTCCCCTTCTCTGTCTACCCCTCCTCTCTCAGTTTCTCTCTGTCCTATCTAACAATAACGATATCAATAGAACAACAAGGGCAACAAAAGGAAATAAATAAATATTTTTTAAAAAATTATAAAAAAAAAAGAATTGACTTCACTCAAGGAAACACAAATAATTATCAAAACCTTTCGGTGTTCTATAACTTGCTTCCTGTCTAACCAAACCCTACTTGCTCTGAAGGTAGGAGTGAAGGAGAAAGAATAAAATCTAAAATAAGTGACCCAGGTTCTTAGGAATGCTTAAGAAAAGATAACTCAGGAGCTGGGTGGTGGCATACCCTGTTAAGAGTGAAAAGTACAAACCACAAAGATCCTCGCAAGGATCCCAGTTCGAGTCCCAGGCTCCCCACCTGTGGGGGGGGGTCGCTTCATGAGCAGTGAAGCAGGTCTGCAGGTATCTGTCTTTCTCTCACAATTTCCCCCTCTCCTATCCAACAACAACATCGATGGCAACAATAACAATAATGACAACAACAAGGGCAACAAAAATGTGAAAAAATGGCCTCCAGGCGCAGCAGTGGATTCATGGTGCAGGCACCAAGCCCCAGCTATAACCCTGGAAGCAACAAAAAAAAGAAAAGAAAAAAAAAAAGAAAATCTTAGAGTCATTTCCATCTTTACAGAACACAGCTCAGTTTACATTATTTCCTAGTTACAGATGGAACTACCATGCCTGAACTATGATGGACAACTGCTCAAGGGCCCCCAAAGAGCCCTGTGACTGTGGGTCAGATGCTAAGCCTTGCTTGACTCTCGCTTTCCTGTCTGTGAGTTTTATAATATCAACTCATGAGGCTGCTGGGAGGACTAAACCAACTCATCATAAATCCTCTAAACTAGTGCCTTTGCAGAATCAAAATGGCACCCATGGTAATTATGACTGCTGTTGCAATAAAGATATTTGTCCTTTAGAACCTCCTCACCAACTCCTCCAATTCCCCAATCCCCATCCCACATTCAGCTTCCTTGGGCTTCCTTAAAAAGCCCATCCTGGGGGCTGGGTGGTAGCGCAATGGGTTATGTGCAAGTGGGCAAGTGGCCCAAAGGGCAAGGACCAGCAGAAGGATTCTTGTTCCAGCCCCAGGCTCCCCACCTGCATGGGGGAGGGGGGGTCGCTTCACATGATAGCTATCTCTCCCCCTTTCTGTCTTCCCCTCCTCTCTCGAGTTCTCTGTCCTATCCAACAACAACAGCAATGGCAAAAAATAAAGGCAGCAACAACAAAAAAAAGGGGGGGGGGGAACAGCCTCCAGGAGCAGTGGATTAGTAGCGCAGGTACCAAGGCCCAGCAATAACCCTGGAGGGAAAAAAAAAAAAACCTTTTGTCCAAGCTGGTACTCAACCTGAAACTCTTTAAAGTTTCTCTTAAAACAAGATTCAGATCAAAAGCCACCTCTCCTCCCTCACAGTCTTTCTTGTGCCTCCTAAGCGAACAGGTGAATATTCATGTCTGCAGTGTCCCTGAAAGCCACAGTTGACAGCTTTCCTATGACAGCTTGCCTTGTTATCTCAGTGAATCACATCTTCACAGATTACAGCAACCTCTCTCATGGAAGAAACTTGTTAAAATTTTCCCTACATGGATACATAAGTTGAGTTCTTAGCCATGGTCTGTGGAAATATCCACAAACATTAAACTATCAGGACAAAACTGACGTTTTAATTGCTTAGGGAAAAGGCTAGACTTCAAAGATGCACTCTGAATTTTTATAAGCTGTTTAGCCCTTATGGTTTTACATCATTGGAAATAGGGATGATAAATCAAGCACCCAAATATTACATCATTATAATAAGCTAGTTTACATCTTTCTCACGAGACAAGAATTACTCATGCTCTCTTACCTCTGTGGTAAGAACATTACCTGCTGTGTTCTGAATTCTGGCAGAATTCATCTTCTATGAAGTCACTCTTACATACCACTCAAAAAAAAATGACATACAAAGAAGCATTCACCACACAGATGCCCAGACATACACACTCAGATAATATCTCAAGGCCAGCCATATGGATGGACATAATGGCATCCTCCTATATTCCAGAAAGAAAAAAAAAAGCACTTTAACTTAGAACTTGTGATCTTATGTGCCCACTCAAACAGGTTATAAAATAAAAATGAAGGTTGGGAAGATCACTGGCAGGGTTCTACCTTGTCATACCTACAGCCCAGAGCTGAGCTCCAGCACCACTTGGGAGGAAGAAGGAAGCCCTGGTGTTGTTTGCTGTGGTTCTCCTCTCTCCTCCCTCTCTCTCTGTCTCTCTCTGTCTCTCTCTCTGTCTCTGTCTCTCTCTCTCTCTCTCTCTCTCTCTCTCTCACACACACACACACACACACACAGCACACCTTTGGTACTGGACTTGCATATGCGTGAGGTGCTGGCAAATATATATATGTACATATATATATGAAAAGGACTTTAGATCACAGATAAAGATAAACCAAGACCCTCTCCACTAGAATTTGGTGTTTTATTTTTGTACTGTTCAGTCTAGAATTTTAAAAAGTTTTTTTTTTATACTAAAGAATGAGGGGAATCGGGTGGTAGTGCAGTGGGTTAAACGCACATGGCATGAAGTGCAAGGTCCGGTTAGGATCCCAGTTCAAACCCGGGCTTCCCACCTGCAGGGGAGTTACTTCACTTCACAGGTGGTGAAGCAGGTCTGCATGTGTCTCTCTGTCTCTCTTCCTCTCTATCTCCCCCTTCTCTCTCAATTTTTCTCTCTCTATCCAATAACAAAAAATGATAATAAATAAATAAAATGCTTAAAAAAAAAGAAAAGACTGGGAACTTAGTCTCCTGAGAGAAAAAGATACTCTAACAAACCAGTCATGGTCCTACTGACCTTTGGTGCTGATAATTCTGTTAGGGGAGCTGTCCGCTGTATTGCAACAGGTCCAGCAGTAGCCTCATTCTAGTAGATGCCAAAAACACTCTTGCACTAGTTGTAACAACAAAAATATCATCAGGTATTCCACAATGTCTTGGGAGTTTAGGGATGTCAAAACTACCCTCAACTGAAAACTACTGATCCAAACAAGTGACTATTCTGCAAGTCGTCATTTAAACTTCTCTTGAATATAAAACAATGATGCTCTGAGAAAAGAGAGGTCAAAGCAGACCTCAGCTCAAATCTCTGTTCTTCTTCAGGGTCACTGTGCAGTCAGGAGTCAATGGCCCTAGCTTGAAACCTGGCTCTTCTTCTTCTTCTAGCGTTTGCCCGTCTTCCGTAGCCAGTCAACAGCGTCAAGTTGAGCCTGATGTAAAGTTTCGAGACCTCCTTTGAATCTGGAGAGGTGGCAGTCGTTGACTATGTGGGACTGTGATCATAGTCTGTCTGGAGCCGCAGGGGCAGTTCGGGTTGTCTCTGGCTCCCCAGCGATGGAACATAGCGGTGCACCGGCCATGGCCTGTTCAATAGCGATTGAGGAGGGCCCAATCATAATGTGCTAGGTCAAAGCCGGGTTGACGCTTGCAGGGGTCTGTGATGAGGTGTTTGTTCTTTACCTCAGCTGACTGCCAACTCTGTTTCCAAGAGACTGGAACAGAGAAGTTCAGTGTAGGCATAGGGGACCAGATTGGGTGATGAGACGTCAAGCGTTGGACAGGGTGGGCGAAGATATCCGCGTATATTGGCAGGTCCGGTCTAGTGTAGACGTGGGAAATGAACTTAGATGATGCGTATCCCGACGAATATCTGGCGGGGCAATGTTGCTAAGAACTGGCAGCCATGGAACCGGGGTGGAACGGATGGTTCCAGAAATTATCCTCATGGAGGAATATAATTTGGAATCAACCAAGTGGACATGGGGGCTACGGAACCATACTGGGGCACAGTATTCTGCAGTGGAATAGCATAATGCCAAAGATGATGATCGTAGTGTGGAAACCTGGCTCTGTCACTTACCAGCAGGGTGACCATGGACTAGTCATTTCACCCACGGGTCTATACAATGATGATATGTACTTCACTGGATTGTTATAAAGATCAAGTAGGTTAGCAATATGTTCAATATGATCAAGTAGGTTAGCAATATGTTCAGAATACGAGTAGAGGGGGGAGTTGGCTCAGTAGTAGAAAGTTCACTGTGCATGCGCATGAGACCCTAGGTTGATCTCCAGCTCCCCAAGACAGAAACAAAGAAGAAAAGGAGGAACTTCACAGACAACAGAGTACTGGTTTGCATTCTTGCACTTTGTCTCTTTGTCTCTCTCATAAAAACGAATCAATAAAACTGGGTTAGTGGGTGGTTAATGACAGAAGCCATGCCTGGGATCCCTTGTTTGATCTCTTATGTAGCAGAGAACACACCTGGTGAATAACAAGCATTCACTGAGTGCCAGAGATTGCCGTCAAGTGCCCATAGCTCGTCATTCTTCAGATATCCTTATCAATGGTTAAAAAGGAAAAGACCAAAGTATCCATCCCCCCTCTTTTTTTTGTAAGAATTAAATCAAATGATACAATGAACAAGGTTCAGATGATACCTATTACGAGTAAAATTTGTTAAGCTCTAGCTTGCACTTTGAGAATATATACCAGAGTACTTTGATCTTTGTAGTAGAACTAAATACAGTATGATCAGTTTTATTTTTTATATCTTTTTTTATATTGGGTAGAGACAGAAGTTGAGAAGGGAGAGGGAGAAAGACAGAGAGATACATGCAGTTCTGCTTCACCACTCGTGAAGCTTTCCCCCTGCAGATGGGGAACATGGGCTTGAACCTTGATCCAGGTGGACTGTAATGTGTGCACCTAGCCAGGTGTACCACCACCTGGCCCCCAATATGATCAGTTTATAAAGTTCACATACCCCATCTCACAAAATGAGATGACATATATGTGAATTCATGACATATATGTAAATATATACATGAATATATACAAGGTAGTGTTTTGTTTCAATCTCCAGTATTATCCTAATATTATCAGGCAAGTGACTTACTCAGTAAAAGGTAAATAATCCAAAAACAGTTCCTGACACAGTTTAATTGCTTGTTATATGTCATATCTTCTATTACTATGATCCAAGAGCAAGGGCTACAGCACAACTTTTACTGTGGCCCCAAGAGACCATCAAGGAGAATATGTGGGCCAGGACAGTATCTCAACATTAGAGCACTGAGCTTGTCTGACTGAGGCCCAGGGAACTGGGATTCCATTCCTGGAACCACCATATGCCAGAGCTGAATGACTGCACTGAAAGAAGTTTTTGGTGCTGTGGTATTTATTATTATTATTATTATTATTAGATATAGAAATTGAGGGGGGTATATGGAGAGGGTGACATACAGAGAGAGACATCTGCAGCTACACCTCAACACTCGGGAAGCTTTCCCCCTGAAGGTAGGGGCCAGGGGCTTGAACCTGGTGTGTGCACTTAATCGGGTATGCCACCTTCTGTAGCTGGTCACTACCTACTCCACTTCATTCTCCACCTTTATTTCTCTCATTCTTTCTATCTAAAACAATCAGGAATAAGTTGTGAGGTCCCAGCAACAAAAGAAAGAAAATACTGGATCATCTGACTCATAGATGATAAAGAAAAGGGAAGGTGGAGGGAAGGGAGAAAGCTAACTAAGATCTGTGAAAGGACTCAAACAACTGAGACCACTCTTGGTAAGGGAGATGGATGGATGTGATAGATAATAAGCATATGTGCTGTGAAAAAGCACCAGCAGAGTTTCCATTGCATAACACAGCCATGCACTAAGCATGCATATGCACGTACACACACACACACACACACACACACACACACACACACACACACACTGTTAAGAACACTGCCTATTGCCTCAGTTTCAGCTATGCAAAGGTATACAACAATGTGCTGGTATCCCTGACTTATGAAACAAGACACTGTTCTGTGAAGCAAATTCAGATAAGGATTTCCAATCCCTCCACCTCCCCTTTTTTCATTTAGATCACACAGAAATATTCAAACATACATCGTGCCCCAGGGGACATACAGGAAACTTTTGGTGTGACAAAGAAGCACGGTAGTCCTGTCTTCAAAGTCTGCAACGTCCTAGCTGCTGGTGGGAGGTAAGTCTCTACCAATCATTCTTTTTAGGGTGCCTTCAGCTACTGACTGGGTAACTTTAAAGAGTCAAGTCTTTAGGTTGAATATTCAAAAACCAGACCAAATCTTCAAGATTGTCAAGCCAGAGCTTGTTAACTGCAAAATTCTACAAGCTGCTTGGGTACACTTATGAGAGAGTAATGGAGTACCTGGAAGGAAATGACATGATTATCTGGAAACTTCTAAATCAGGAGGACACCTGAGTCACAGAAGATATGAGAACCATGTAGCAGAAACCTCAAAACAAGAGGCAAGACTGACTCAGAAATCACAGAGTGGAAATAACAGTTGGATTGTTTGTTTGTTTGTTTTGCCTCCAGAGCTATGGTTGGGGCTCGGTGCCTGCACTATGAATCCACTGCTCCCATAGGCCATTTTTCCCCCTTTTGTTGCCCTTGTTGTTTATCATTGTTGTTGTTGGATAGGACAGAGAGAAATGGAGAGAGGAGGGGAAGACAGAGAGGGGGAGAGAAAGATAAACACCTGCAGACCTGCTTAAGGGCCTGTGAAGTGCTTCCCCTGCAGGTGGGAAGCCAGTGGCTCAAGTTGGGATCCCTATGCCCATCCTTGTGCTTTGCGCCATGTTCGCTTAACCCACTGTGCTGCCACCCGGCCCTCTTCATAGGACCTTTTATCTTAGAGGTGATTTTACTAATAAATAAACACCAAGAGCCCAAGGCTACAAGTCGAGCTAAACAGGTGAATTAAGATGTTAAGTAAGTATAACTATTCTCAGTCTAACAACAATAAAGTTAGACCAGGCTCTCTGAAGCATCTCAAGGTCAAAGAGAGCTGAAGGAAGACAGGCACCTCCAGTGTTCATGACATCAGACTCAAGAGCATTTCCACTTTAAGTCCACTGTATACACAAGGAGCCCATGTGTGGTCACCTATATTGACAAATGTCAAGTGAAAGATGAAAATCTGAACTGCTGATCTGGGAGCTAGCTTACCTGTTAGAACATGTGCCCTACCCATTTAAACGCAGGATGGTAGTGGGTCTGGTTGGGTGCACATATTACAGTGGACAAGACCCTGGGTTTAAGCTCCCAGATGCCATCTGCAGGGGAAAAGTTTTAGGAGTGCTGAAGTAGTGCTTCAGATCTCTCTCTCCCTTTCTCTCCCTTTCTCCCTTGCTTCCTCCCACTTCCCTCTTCCTTCCCTCTCAATTTCCTTTTATCTCTATCCAAAAGAAGTAAAATTTCAAAACTTAAAAGTAACAACATGTGTCTTAGCAACCACAAGGTTCTAGGGTTAAGCCACAGCACCTGATGGCAGCATCTTGGATGGTTAGAGCCCTGATACATCCTGTGTGTTCTGCCATTCCCAGGGGGATCTCTGGTGCTGTGGCTCTTCCGATTCCCAATCTGTCCCTATCAGGATGTCAGTTCTGTCCATCTGAAAGAGAAAGTTGGCCCAAAGAAGTCAGACTGCACGTTCACAAGCACCCAGCTATAGAAAAACAAAAATCAAAGTGCTTTTTAATACCAGAGAGTTTGGGAAGATTCCTAATCAATATTTTCCTCTGAGCTAAAAAAGAAAGAAAACCAGATTTTCTAAACTATTTAAATCATTTTAAGAGTTTCTATGATATAACAGGTTCCCATAAGAATGGCTCTTAGGTCTAGAATTTGAGTTAAAAGGCAATCAGAGTTTTTAAGGACTCATCACAACAATTCACTCTAAATCAAGAACAACTTTAGCTGAAATACAGATTTA
Source organism: Erinaceus europaeus (assembly GCF_950295315.1). Classification (NCBI taxonomy): domain Eukaryota; kingdom Metazoa; phylum Chordata; class Mammalia; order Eulipotyphla; family Erinaceidae; genus Erinaceus; species Erinaceus europaeus. Next base: position 30,047,215 of record NC_080168.1, read on the forward strand.
GGAGACAGGCAGTAATGAATCAGCATCTCTCATGATCTCATGAACTATGCACACTTGCCAACATACAGGAAGTAAGGACATCACATGTGTTATTGTCTTAGGCAAATTGTATTTGGTTGACAATTAAAACCAAAAAGTCTGTTATTGTGAAATTGTGAAGTGAGTTTTCTTGTAGCTAGTGACAGCCAGAAAGAATATCAACAAACAAATCATAATTAAATCAGTGAACTTTCAGTAACTAAAGCAGAGTCAAACCAAAAGTAGACAACTTGAGCTTAGAAGAACAATTTATTCAATAAAAATAAATAAATAAAAGGCTAATTAGATTCAGCAAAGGAGTGGTCATGTATACATTCACATACCTAGGAAATAACAAGAAAAAAATATATATCCCCAGATGAAAACTACATTATGTAAGGCAGTGGGGATGAGCCCATCACTGGATCTGCTCAAATCTACTTGAAAAACACATTCACCATACTGAAGGCAGATTTGGGCTGTTTCTGTTAGTGTAGACTAAGAATCCCACTTATGTCTTCATAGCAACTCTGTTACCCCATCCTAGAGAAGAGACTGAAGAGCAGTCAGGAATGTAAACTGCCAGAGGTCCTACATCCAGCGCCACACAGAAAAGAAGAAATTGTGGAGAATAGCCAACCAAGGGCCAGGTGGTGGTGCACCTGGTGGAGCGTACATTATAATGCGCAAGATGCTGGCTTCAAGCCCAGAGGCCCCACCTGCAAGGGAAAGTGCTGCGAGTGGTGAAGCAGTGCTTAAGGGTCTCCCTGTCTCTCTCACTCTCCACCTCCCCCTTTCTCTTGATTTCCAGCTATCACTATCCAATAAAATGTAAAAAGGTAATAATAAATTATAAAAAAAAATTAAAAGAGAGAATAGCCAACCACACTTACAGGAAAATTTTATTACTTATTTAGTAATTACCATAAAAATAAAGCTATATGAATTGATCCATGTGGTAGGAAGGGAAAGTATAAATTATCCTAACACACACACACACACACACACACACACACACACACCAACCACACAAAGAAACTCATATTATTCCACCATGTTGGTGACTGAATGCTAATATGGTCCCCATCTCAGAGCTCTAGGCATTAGATGAGGTAATAAGTACACATCCTCCAGTGTTGAGTAATGACCAGTGATGTTAGGTGTTAACACTCTCATCAGAACCACACAGGAGACAATCATCAAACCTCATGGGAAAGGTGTTGAGAATAAAAGCATAGAAACAAGGAAAGTTAAAGGAGCGACTGCAGTACGTAGAGACCTGTGTTAATGTCAAGGCAACTCTTTCATCTTTCCAAGAGTGACCCATGGGGTTGGACAGTGGAGCACCCAGCAGAGTGCACACATCACCAGGTACAAGGACTGGCTTGAAGCCCCCAATCCTCACATTCAGGAAGGAAGCTTCCCAAATGGTAAAGCAGTACTGCAGGTGATTCCTTTTCTTTCTCCTCCTTCTCTCTCAATTTCTCTTTGCAGCAACAAAAGAAAGGAGTAGGGGAAAGAAATAAGAGTGGCCCAAAACTGGCGATGGAACAGCAGACAAGATAGAATGAAACAGTCAAGTTATCCTCCACCATCTATTATCAATATACAGTTTCTCTGGCTTCATCCAAAGATTGTTTTTGAGTCGATGACTTAAAACAGAAAAGGATAGTCAAGCTTCAGCTCTTTTGGGAGATCTTACATTCCAACTCCACAAACAGAGGGCTCTTCGGAGACAAGACATTGTATAGGTGATGTGGATCATCAGGCCTGGGTACAAATTTCTGTGAAAGGATAGGAAACAGAATACTGTTTTTTTCTTATTGTAACTGGGATGTTACCACTATGGGTTGACTTTTTCAAACAGAGAAAGAAGGAAAAGGAGAAAAAGAAAAGACACCACAGCACCAAATCTTCTCCTAGGAAGGCGGTTTCCAAAGATGACAAAGTAGGCACCCTTCCAGGTAAACTATCTAACCTGTCTGTGGTTTTTATGATTTTTATGTACAAAAAAGTTTAAGCGGTTATCTAGACCATCTGATAACTAGCTTCCACATTTTCTCAAAGGATCAAGTACTACAGAATAATCAGGAAAACATATACTTATTTGGCCTATAGAATATATTTACAGGAGTTCCGGTGGTGCAGTCAGTTAGCTTGTGGTACTTACACACTTACACAGAATATATTTATATCAGGGCCAAGTGGTGGCACATGTGATTGAGTGCACATGTGCAATCCACAAGAACCCAGAACAAGCTCCTGACCCCCACCTGCAGGGGGAGTGCAGCAGTACTGAGTAGTGGAGCAGTATTGCAGGTGTCTCTCTGTTTCCTCTCTCTCTCCCTCCCCTCTCAATGTCTCTGTCTCTATCAGATAGATAAATAAATATTTTTAAAAGAATATATATGTATATATGTGTGTATATATGTATATATACGTATATATACATATATATATATATATATATATATATATATATATATATATATATATGCTTCAATGCCTTTTGGCACTATTATCTTAAATATTAGACCAAACAGCCTTATTCCTTTAACCAGAAATCAGATGTATTGTGGACACTGTTATTGTCCCAGGTTGAATAGAAGGTCTCTGTAACTATTGATTTGTTAGAGGTCAGTTCCTTCTTCAATGAGAAGACCTCTGTCCAAAGACTGTATCTTTCCTCCTACATCTTTTCCCAAACAATGTCTTGCTTATGACATCATTGCATGCATTCTCCTCCTCATCCTTTTCAGAGCTATCTTTTTTTATCTTTTCTTGTCTCTGGCGCCTATAGAAACCAATAGCAAAGAACAGAAATCCTGCATTTGGGGAAATTTTATCTAAAAAAATAAAATCCCTACTCAAGAAAATTGTGCATTTCCCTCTAGCCAGGAAAAAAAGTCAAAGTGCTTTATTTATTTCCCAAGTAAACTACCACTGTTTTTTCTGAACTCTTGACCTGATTTTTGACATAATCACTCACCCAGTTATAGGGCACCATTTATCTCTGAGCTCAAAAACTGGTCTCTAGAGATTAGTTCATTTCCTTCTATAAAGAATAAAAGCTATACAACCATGAACCAATTACTTTCTTTCTTTCTTTTTTTTTTTTTGCCTCCAGGGTTATCACTGGGACTCAGTGCCTGCACAAATCCACTGATCCTGGAGGTCATTTGCCCCCATTTTTGTTGCCCTTGTTGTTATTGTTATTGCTGTTGGATAGGACAGAGAGAAATCGAGACGGGGAGAGACAGACAGAAAGACACTTGCAGACCTGTTTTCACTGCCTGTGTAGCGACCCCCCCTGCTAATGGGGAGCTGTGCGCTTAACCCGCTGTTCCACCGCCCAGCCACTACATGAACCAATTTCTACCTTGTTCTATCCTCGCCTCAAATCAGTCTTTTCAGTCATACCTACATCCAATCACAGCATTAAGAACTACAGACATGTTGTTTAGTTCAGGACAGCGATAAAATACAATAGACCCAGAACTTTGTTAACTCATGTTATATTTCAGAGTTTACAGTGATTTCCTCCAAAATAAATGTGACCTCTACTCACTCACTCATGTACTTTTAATTTCTTTTTTAGTTAGAAAAAAGTTATGCTTTAGGATGAATTAGAATCAGAGTCTTTTGCTTTCAAGGAGGCTACAGTCTAACGACTGGGTGGTCAGAAAAGTTATGGCACATTTTACATAGAAAAACATGTCCTGATTTTTCCAACAACCCCATAAATAGATGAATTACATATATAACAGGGGAAAAAAGTTCCCCAAATAAAATATATACAAAAATGTAGGATCTTTATCCTAAATAAGATAGGAAGTCTATTGTATGAGACTTAAAACTCAAGAAATTTTCTGAAATATGCAGTGTTAAGTATAAATGAATCTTTTATCCATCATAGGAGATCACTACAAGGCCACTCCATAGAAACATGGACAAGTTAATACTTGAAAATGTGTTCTTGAGAGTGGCATCTCAGACACTAAGACTCATCTTTATGACTGGGTACGATCTGTAGAAATAAGCATCTAAGGTCTTGAGAGTTCAAGGACCTTGCTGTGGTTTCAGAGCTGCTTCATATTCATAGGACTGTGCAATGCTCCAGATCCCAGATGCCAAGTCCAGGGCTTTTCCCCAAGCCCCAAATAGATCTATTTGACTTTCTTTGCCAGTCAGTTTAAGTTAGTGGATTTTCTACGCTAAATATTGCCTGAAGAAGTAGAAAGTAGGCAGAAATTATAGCGAATGCCAACAGGATTTACACGTCTCGGCTACAATAACTAAGGTTTGATCTTTGGTTTTTCCTACTTAAGTTCAGCCTGTAAACTGAGCCCTGGTCAATCAAACTAAAAGACAGCTTATAACATTATTATCACTGCTTTCCTTTCTCCAATTCTAGCAAGAGGAGTGTAATCATGACCAGCTTAACAAAGAAGATGTCAGTCTTCTTTCTACCCTCTTCTCTTTGCCAAGCTAATCAAGAAGGAGGCACAAAGCACTGTATTTTCTTCACAACATCAACCCTAAAGGTGTAGTATTGTTAAGCTATATCTCATAAACACAGTCAAATTCTTTATATCTACCACCTCCTGGGAGTAATCAATTCACTAGGTTTATCAGACACTCTTTGCAGCCAAGGTTTGCTGCATACCATGGTTCAAAAGCTTCCCCTCTCATTGGAATTAAGCGCCCTTTGTTAACGTTGTTAACTCCATGGCTCGGATCTTCAAGCACAAAAATCACATCCTCTTTCTGATTTGGCTTCTCAGAAGAGAGCCAATATTTTGATTCCTTCATCATTGATCACCAGAAAAGTATGTAGTTCAATTATCATCCAAACCACTACTCTTGAGCCTCTTTTATCCATATTGTAAGCTTTACCACAAACTTAATATTTCAACTCATATTCCAGGTGCAAACATGGGACAACATGCAGGAGATAGGTTTGTTTTTACTCAGTCTAAATAAATACTTCCACGGGATAAGCACTGGTAATACCTTCTTCTTCTTCTAGCGTTTGTCCTGGTAATACCTGATAACACATCAAATCATTTACTTAACTCTCTTTCTTCCTTCCTTTCTCTTTCTTTCTTTCTCTCTTTCTTTCTTTCTTCTTTTTTGTTTTGTATATAGAGCCAGGATCGGGGGTGTGTGATAGGACACCTGGTTGAGCGCACATGTTACAGTGCACAAGGACCCAGGTTCGAGCCCCAGTCCGCACCTACAGGAGGAAAGTTTTGCAAGTGGTGAAGCAGTGTTGTAGGTATTTCTTTCTTTCTCCCCCTCTCTCTTTCTCTCTCTCTCTTTCTCTCTCTCTCTCCTCCCCCTTCCCTCTGGATTTCTGGCTGTCTCAATCCAATAAATAAAACAAAGATAATTAAAGAAAAAATTATAGAACCAGGGTCATATACAAGTGTGATTTCACTGCTCCAGACCATTCTTCTTCTTCTTCTTTTTTTTTTTTTTGAGAGAGGGGGAAAGATAGATAGATAGACAGATAGACAGATAGATAGAAGGGAAGAGAGTGGGAGAGACGTACCACAATACAGAGTTTTGTCCACATGCTTTGCATGTGGCACTGGGGCTCAAGCTTAGGCTGTATCTGTGGCAATGCAGGTTGCCTACCTGGTAAGCTATTTCTCTAGCCCTACTTATGTCTTTAAAGAGTCTAGGGAATAAAATGTGTGTGGGGTTTGTTTTTTTAAGGGTATAGTAAGTCGACTATAGAGCAAGAGAAATAGCTCTTATCCACTTAAGGAACAGTAGCGACTGAACTCACTCTGAACATTCTCAAAATAACGGTATAAATCTCTAGTAGTATCAGAACCTCAGAGCCTTTAGTGGAGGTCCTTAAAACTAAAAACTTACCTCCTGTAGTTATAAATGGATATTTATACTTTTTTTTTCATAAATTCAGTGTTTGAAATCTTTTCAAAAATGTCTAAAGACACACATATATAGATATGTATCCAAAATAAAACTGACAAATTGGAGGTTTCTGATTCATGAAAAAGCAATAATCTAGCTTTTTAAAAGCTGAGTGAGTTGGTCACTTTCATCAGGAACATCTTCATAAACCCTCTTGGGGGCCTCTCCAGGACCTTGCCCTCGCTATAAAGTAGCAATGGTAGGGACTGCCCCACTTTCTGAAGGGCAGCTAGGTCAGCTTACTCTGGTACTCAAGGAAGACTAGTCCTGAAATGAGCCAAACCTAAAATGTTCCCATCTCTGACCATGGATTTTGGGCTCAGACCAATAGGGCCTCAGAGGTTACACAGGCTCTTGTGTGAAATATAAAATATAAATATGGTCCCTGGGTCGGGTGGATGGAGGTAAGTAGTTAATTTTATCCACAGAAATTTTTCAAGAATGGGAGCTACTCTCTGCCCTAAGCCAACTTTCTAACCCTCTTCTCTACTCTCACACCATTTCCTCAGACAATATTTTCATCCAACTTCATGCTAACTATCAAACTCAAACAAAAACTACCATAATCATGGACCCCTAGGAACATGGCCTGAGGGGAAATCCTAGCTTCCTTCTGCCCCTAAGATCCTTAATCTTATCTGCTCTGTGTTCCTACTTTTTTTTTTGGTCCCTGTTCATTAACCATTTTGTCCCACTTTATATCTTGCCACCTTCCAGCTACCAAGTTGCAAATACTATCATGATTCCATCCTAACCTCTCTGGGCAGACAACGTCACCAAGAGTCCTAGAACTCTGCCTCTCCAGAGCCCTACCCCACTAGGAAAAGAGAGAAACAGGCTTGGGATATGGATCGGCCTGCCAACACCCTTGTCCATCAAAGAAGCAATTACAGAAGCCAGAACTCCCACCTTCTACACCCCAAAACCAATTTTGATCCATACTTCCAGTTGGGAAGAAATGATAAGAGGGAGAAGATAAGAGAGGTCTGAACTCCAGCTCCATCAGGAACTAGAAAAAGGGAGGGACATTGACAGGAATATGTGTGGCTTGGTGGGGAAGAGAGGACTGGACCTGGAAGAAAAAAGGGACAATTATGTACAAATGTAGAGAGAGTTGTCGAGATGAAAGTTAACCCATGTCTGCAACCTCAGGAGAACTACAGAGGTTAGCAGTGGAGGAACTGGGGATTCAGAACTCAGGTGGTAGGAACGGTGTGGAATTATACCCCTGTTGACATGTAATTTTGTAAGTCAATATTAAATCACTAATGAATTTTTTAATAAGAGGATTAAGCAAAGTAAGTAACATTATAGAAAAGCAGTGGAATACCAAAAGAACTCCCTCAATGTCCTATTGTAAAATGGGGAGGGGGCCATTAAGCTGAATAGATAGTTATGAACTGATTTGAAGTCTCAACCTCTTGTATCTATGAATATGACTTTCTTTAGAAATAGATTCTTTACAGCTATAGTCAAGTTAAGAAAAACGATGATTAAGGTGGGTCTTAGTCTGTCAGGGCAAAGAGAAGATGCAGAAGGAAGAACACCATATAAAGACAGACTGGAATTATGTTGTAAAATAAGGAAGGTCTGGCTACCAGAATCTAGAAGAGACGAGGAAGGCTTCTTTCCCAGCAGCTCAAAGGAAACACAAAGCTGCCAGCGTACTAGCCTTGTATGCCTAGCCTTCAGAAGCATTACAGAATGATTTGCTGCTATTTCAAGCCACCTAGTATGTGGTACTTTGTCATAGCAACGCTAGGAAACAAACATAGCAATAAAGGACCCCTCACTTTCTGTCATATGTCCAAGCAGCTCTTATACACAGACAAATGTAGAATAAAACTGAGAACTATCTGGAAAGCAAATATAGTAGCACCATTCAAAAAAAAATTTACTAGAAATTTCTGAATTGCAGTTAGGATTTTTTTGAAGGTTCTCGGAGAATATCTCTGATCAGACACTACTGTCAAAACTCAAGCCCACTGACTTTCTATAATTGTGACTCTAAATAATAGAGACTAAGATTATTTTCCCATCTTTCACTTCCTCAACTCTTTGCTACAAAAAGGAAGTTATCCAGAACCTAATATTTAAAGTTTCCAATACAATTACTGTGTCATGAGGAAAGAAACAGATGACAAGTAAGAAGCTTTTAGTTTCTCCAAAATCTTGTCAAGTCTTACGGACTTCTGGGCCTAGATGACTCTTGAGTTCATGTCCTGACAAGTCTTGAGATTTAAATCTAACTATACTATAAAAGGTACTTACCATTATAATCCACAGAAAAATCCAGCTAAACACTCATGATGCATACTTGATGTTAGAATGTACCTCTAGGGAGTCGGGCTGTAGTGCAGCGGGTAAAGCTCAGGTGGCGAAAAGCACAAGGACCAGCATAAGGATCCCAGTTGGAGCCCTGGCTCCCCACCTGCAGGGGAGTCGCTTCACAAGCGGTGAAACAGGTCTGCAGGTGTCTATCTTTCTCTCCTCCTCTCTGTCTTCTCCTCCTCTCTCCATTTCTCTCTGTCCTATCCAAGTACAACGACATCAATAACAACAAAAATAACTACAACAATAAAACAACAAGGGCAACAAAAGGGAAAATAAATATTTACAATAATTTTTAAAAAGGACAAAACAATCTCATGAAACTTATTTCTATTACATATGCTTGGTCAGAAATGAAACACTACTAATATTTTAATTGTTTTTAAATAAATAAGTAAATATTCTTTTTTTTTTTTTTTTACTGCCCTTCCCTTCTGTTGGGACCCTCCCAGCACTAGGGCTAACTGGATAGTGTGAATCACATTGCTCTGCCTCAGAGGTCATAGAAGGTACTGGAGAAAGGTCAAGTATGTATAGAAAAACAAAAAAGGGGTCCAGGTGGTAGCGCACCAGATTAAGCACACATGGTGCCAAGCACAAGGACCAACATAAGGATTCCAGTTAGAGCCCAGGGCTCCCCACCTGCAGAGGGGTGGCTTCACAAGTGGTGAAGCAGGTCTGCAGGTGTCTGTCTTTCTCTCCCCCCTCTGTCTTACCCTCCTCTCCATTTCTCTCTGTCCTACCCAATGAGGACAACCATAATGGCAACAAAAATAATAATAACAACAGTGATAAACAACAAGGGTAACAAAATGGAAAAATAGCCTCCAGAAGCAATGGATTCCTAGTGCAGGCACCGAGCCCCAGTGATAAACCTGGAGACAAAAAGAAAAAGAAAAAGAAAAAAAAAACAACTTGCTATAATACACCATTCTCATGGCCATTTCACTCTAGCATCCTGACTGGGGCCAGAACAATGGTTTGTTTTATTCAAAACAAACCAGCAAAAAACACAGAACTAGTCACAAAGTCATTCTTTTGGGCAACTTTGGTGACATTCAGGTCTTTCTAGACAACTAAAACAAAGTATGCATATTTACAGATCTTCTTAAGGTCTCACTGATGATATGACATTTCTTATGTGATGCAAATGAGGTTAAGAGACTACAGTTATCTCCTACCATTTTTTTAAAAATTTATTTTATTTTATTTTTTTTCCTGAGAGAGGGAGAGAGTGAAGCACTCTACTACTATCTGTATTTCTCTCACATGGTCCCAGGGGCTGTAACCAGGACCTCACATATATAAGAGGGGTTACCCACCACTGAAATTTCCTCCCAGTCAATTCCATCAACATTTTGGCAACCTACTATCCCCTCCCCCCGCAAAAAAAAGCCACCTATGTACATTACAAAGAGGAATGGGGCTGGGTAGTGGCAGACCTGTTTAAGCACACGTTATAGAGCTCAAGGACCCCAGTTCAAGCCCCCGGTCCCCAGCTGCAGGGGGAAAGTGTCACAAGTGGTGAAGCAGTGCTGCAGGTGTCTCTCTGTCTCCTCTTTCTATCTCCCCCTCCCTTTCAATTTCTGGCTGTCTCTATCAAATAAAGATTTTTAAAAAATTAAAAAGGTGAATTCACCATGAAAAAAAAAAGAAAGGAGTACAACTATATAGATACATATATTTTTGTCAAGAGCCCCCTTTGCTTTGAGATCATTATAGTGTTCATGTCTCTATAAGAGAATAAAGACAAAAATCTCACATTTCCTCAAAAAAAAAAAAAAATAGAAGTCCATTATAGAACTCTTTGTAAGTCCTTAGTTTCTGTCCAAAATGAGGCAATAGAATGTGTTTGATTCTTTCCCCCTATTGATGCAGTTACCTAGGCCTGCTAATTTAAGTCATCTCAGCCAAGAGTGTGGCCATCCTTTCTGTCTTGCTTGACAGGTAGCCCTCACCGGTTCCTTCTGCAGGATCTGGACCACCTAGAAATTTAATAACCTCACCTTGAAGCAGAGGACAAAAGTCATATAAGGCATACTTATCCAGATGACACTTGTCACTGAATCTGATAGAGACTAAATTGAAAGTAAGGTCTTTTTAAACTAGCTTATCTCTTGGTATCCTGCAATTCTATCTCACTGCAATCTAAAAAGTGAGGATCCAGCAATCAAAGAAAGGTTCAGCTAAGAGATGGGAAGAAGAAATAATCTATCAGTCCCTAAAACACAAATCTTTCCAAAATAAACTATCCAGACTGAGATAACACAGTTTTTAGATTAACATGAAATGAATAAACAAAACACTGACAATCAGTATCCAAAAATAAGAGCCAGCATTGCACAAATCTTCATGAAGCAAAACAGTATGATTCTTCCTTAAAAATCCAGAATTACAGAGCACTCAAGTCTCAAGCACTCAAGACTCACTGAGAAGTGACTCAACCTGTCAGAATTTGAAGCTGTTATTTAAGACAATCAGTGTGGCAGATATAATGGACTGCTAAACCACTGCCTACAGCAAATGTGGATGTGATGAGGTATCTGGAGATAATCAAGAAAAAAAGCTGCATTTAGACTTTGAAAGAATTATGTCACAGAGAAAGATTCTACACTCACAGAACAGGATGCTGAACACAAGGTCATTCTCATTTTTATAAAAGAGATGCATTTTTTTATAGGCTAGTGATCATGTGTGGTTTACATACTATATAGGACAGGTTACGATAAAAGAAGTGATACGAAAATAAATAAGATTCACTCACTCTTCTTGCTGTAGAGTTCACAGAATAGTACAAAGAAGGCAGAATGACTGTTTGTGGCAGGGCCTAACCAGTTGCTTGCCAGCATCAAAGGAGACTACTACCTAGTGTAGTAGTTGTGTCTCATGCCAACTGAAATGCTGGTGGGAGTTAAATCCACCACCTCAAAGCTAGGCTCCAAACCTCCCGTGGCATCCTCCAAAGTCTTTGTTCATTGGTCTGCACAATGCAAGAGAGCTACAAAGAACTCCAAGGTGAAGGACAATATGGGGAACTTCACATGTGAATTTTCACCTAGAAGCAAGGAGGTGCCCCTAAACATCCCTAGCAGTGCTACAAACGTGGGCAGAGGGGCCGGGTGGTGGTGCACCTGGTTGAGTGCACATGTTACAATGCACAAAGACCCGTGTTCAAGTCCCTGGTTCCCTCCTGCGGGCGGGGGGTGGGGGGGAGCACTGTGAGTGGTAAAGCAGTGTTGCAGGTGTCTCTCTGTCTCTTTCCCTCTCTATCACCCTTCCCCCCCCTCAATTTCTGGCTGTCTCTATCCAATAAGTACATAAATAGAGATAATAAAAAGTAAATAAGATAAAACGTGGGCAGATATACAGCTGGCTGTACATTTGTTCCTCAGTGGAGGATGTTTTAAGGGTTTAGAAAGCGTCAGACACCCCCAGCGCCCCACCTGCAGGGGGGTCGCTTCACAGGTGGTGAAGCAGGTCTACAGATGTCTGTCTTTCTCCCCCCCCCCCAGTCTTCCCTTCCTCTTTCCATTTCTCTCTCTGTCCTATCAGGCCAGTGAAGGTCTGTAGCAACTTGTCACAGTTAAATGAGAAAAGGTATGACTTTGAGATGGAAAGGAGGAAGCAGACCCAAAAGCAAGGTCTCCATGGAAACATCTCCACAATCCTTTGAGGCTGACCTGTGGCAGATTATGAGGGAGGCGAGGTCATCCAGAAACAAAGGACTTTCAGGTTTCTGAATTCAACAAGGAATGGGGACAAGCAGACTTAAAGAGAAAGGGCTGGGCTTGAACTGTTTGGGAGACTCTGAGGTGGTGACATCAAGAGAGTGGGAGATATAGAAAATACACAGATATAGGTGTATGTACTTAGAAACAGTCAAAGACAGGATTATAGATGCCACAAGGTTTATAGCTGGAGTTTTTGGAAATCATCAACAATAATGAGCTGATGCTTCTCAATTCATTCCCTCTGCCTGGAATATCGTAATTGTTATCCTCCTGGTAAATTCCTCAGCTTTCAAAACTGCTTCAGCATCCTCCGTTTCAAAGCATATTCCTTTTCATCATGATGTTTTTTTTGTTTTTATTTTTATTAGTGATTTAATATTAATTTACAAAGTTACAAGATAACAATGGTACAATTCCACACCATTCCCACCACCAGAGTTCTGGATCCCCAATCTCTCCACTGGAAGCTACAGCAGTTCTCCCAAGGTTACAGATAATGGTTAACTATGATTTCTACAACTATCTCTTTATATCTGTATATATTTGGCCTTTTGGGAGGGGGATGAATTTCTCTTCCTTTCCAAGCCACACATACATCTATTATTACACCTAAATGTCCCTCCCTTTTTCCTCCTCTCCCTGCAGTTCTTGATGGAGTTGGAGTTCAGAGCCCTTTCGTTATCTTCCCCCTATCATTTCTCCCCCTCTGGAAGTATGGATCAAAACTCTTTTTGAGGTGTAAAAAGTGGAAGGTCTGGCTTCTTTGATTGCTTCTCCACAGGTCATGGACTTTGGCAGGTGGATCCGTAGCCCCAGCCTGTGGAAGAACATTTCTTATCTACATGGTCAGTAGACAACAAGCAACAGAGAAAAATTGGTTTATGCACATGAGTGCCTCATCCCCAGGAGATTTCAAACCCCATAAAGACTAAAGACACTACCTGATTAATATCCACATTCTTATCATCTTGGATGGCATTACAATTTGTTCCATCTCTCTCCTCCTTTTCCAAATAAATCACCCCTTCCCCCTAGTTTTTTTTTCAGTTCCTTGTGTAGTTAGTCTTCTCTCTTAAATCTGGGCTAGTTAAGTAGTAAAATATCAGAGAATACATCGTGTCATACCAGTACCCTGAAGAACACCAGAGAGCTTCCACTTTTGTACTTAGTAAATCTCTGAACGGCCCTGTAAAAGGTTTGTACTATTGGAGAAGGCATGAGAAGAGGTCATTCAAAATGATGATGAAATTCTTTAAAGAATTCATGAAAAAGGACCCCAGAACCTAGCTGGCAACAAGAACCAACAGTTTCATTCAAGGTACTGCCACCAGCCTCTGGCTATCTATCTAAGTCACTCTAGCTGGGACATCAGACAAGTGAAGGAGTCACCAGTGCTGCACCAGATCTATACAAAATCACATCAAGCCTCTCCCAAGCATTACTAGATATTATTTTTAGACTACATTTTAATTTTTTTTGGCCTCTAGGGTTATCACTGGGGCTCCATGCCTGTACTTCGAATCCACTGCTCCTGTGGCCATTTTTTTTTCTTTTGGATACAACAGAGAGACTTTGAGAGAGGAGGGGAAGATCGACAGAAATAGAGAAAGACAGACACCTGCAGACCTGCTTCACCGCTTGTGAAGTGAAGCCCCTGCAGGTGGGGAGCCGGGGGCTCGAACTGGGATCCTCGTGAAGGTCCTTATGCTTCCTACTACGTGTGCTTAACCTGGTGTGCCACCACCATGCCCCCAACTACCCCCAACTACTACACTTTAGAGAAGTTTCAGGAGAAGCAAGAGAAACTGCAACTGATGGTGACAGAACATAATGAAATAAATATTTATTCAATAAGGAATTTATCAACAGCTCACTAGGTACTATTGTAAAAGTTAGAGGTTGAAAAATGAACAAAATGGACAAAGTATTCTATCTCTACTGAGCTAAAATCCTATGGATGGGAGACAGACAACAAATACAGTTAAAATAAGAAATGTAGTAAGAAGGAATAAGTTCTGTGAGGAAAAAGTAACTCAAGAAAAACCAAGATACAGGGCAGTGAGTTACATTTATAAAGTATGTGGTGTGGGGGGGTCAAGCAGTAGCACAGTGGGTTAAGCGCACATGGTGCAAAACTCGAGGACCTGCATAAGGATCCTGGTTCGAGCCCTCAGCTCCCCACCTGCAAGGGGGTCGCTTCACATGTGGTGAAGCAAGCAGGTCTGCAGATGTCTATCTTTCTCTCTCCCTCTCTGTCTTCCCCATCCTCTCTCTATTTCTCTCTGTCCTATCAGCCAACAACAGTGTCAATAAGAACAATAATAATAACCACAACAATGATAAAAACAAGGGCAACAAAAAAGGAAAACAAATAAACAAGTAAAATAAAAAAAGCAAAATGCTTTAAAAAAAGAAAGAAAAAAGGTATGTGATCAGGAAGGTTCCATGACAAAGATGGAAAAGAGCAACTTAGATAAAAGGACAGGTAGAGCAGAAGAGTTCTGACTGGAAAATAGCCATATGGGGTAGGAGCTTACCTGACATGTTTGATAATAGTTACTGGACCAATAAAGCTGAGAGAGCCTGGAAAAGGGATGGAAGATGAGGTTGGGGAAGGAAGGAAGAGTGTATGAGGGTCCCCAAGACCTCCCAAGCTAAAGATTTATACTAGGAGGACTCAAATAACTAAGCAGATTGTTATCCTTCCATTTCTTGTTTATTACAGTAAAGGTATGTAAAGCAATACCAATAAAGAAAAAAAAAAAGGAATATTGGGTAAGGTCTGGTGGAAAGTGGACAGAAGTTTCCAAGACTCCTGTCCCATAAACAGAGCAAGTTGAATCTCCCCCCCCCCCACACACACACACACACCTACCCACTACCACCACCCCTTTGAAAGGAATGTTGACTCATTTCTTCTATTTCTAAGTATCTACCTTGGGGTCTCACTAGAGATCTAGCATCCAATATTTTTGCTGGGGGGGAGGGGGAGGTGGTGGCACACCTGGTTGAGTGCATAGGTTACAATGTACAAGGACCCGGGTTCAAGTCCCTGGTCCCCACCTGCAGGAGAAAAGCTTCACAAGTGGTGAAGCAGGACTCTGCAACAGTCTCTCTGTCTCTTTCCCTCTCTATCTTCCCTCTCAATTTCTCTCTGTCTCTATTCAATAATAAATAAATAAATAAAAATTTGCTGGTGGCCTGGAAAAATACAGACCTACTATTTAGCCTACACATACACACACCTATATCCACCCAAGAGAGCATATTTCAGTATAAACCATATTATTTGCATAAATACTTGTGGCACAGTGAACCATTCTTATCAGGGAATGATGGAAAACTTCCACAAAGCCAGCTTCCTGGATGCCAGTCAAAGGCTAGTCTTGTAAGATCTACTACACTAACTTTTTTTTTCCCATATAACTGGTCCAAAAAGTAATAAATGATCTGACAATCTGAAAGATGGGAACAACCAGAGGATCTTGAGTAGGCATGGCACAACATGACTAGAAGAGTTCCTTATTTTTATCTTTAAATTTTATTTATTCATAAGAAGATAGGAGGAGAGAGAGAGAAATAACCAGACATCACTCTGGTACATGCGCTGCAGGAGATCGAACACAGGACCTCATGCTCAAGAGTCAAAGGCTTTAACCACTGCACTACCTCCTGGACCACATGACTAGAAGATTTTTAACCTTTCTAGCTTTGGTGTGGAGAAGAGACTGAACTATAAGGCATGATGGCAAAACAGGGACATCAAAAAAACCCACTGGGATATATATATATATATATATATATATATATATATATATATATATATATACACCCCAACATGCTAAGTGATTGTGGATGAAGAGTGACTTTCCAGTGGTGCATCCCGTGAGTACCCATTCATTGGGGAAACTGACGATCCTTCCTAGCTGACTGAATCCACATGGATCCCAGTTACTTTCAAAGCCATTAACTGGCTATGGAAGAAGGGCAAACGCTAGAAGAAGAAGAAGAGTGAGAGCAGAATCCATCTAATTTGCAGAGGGATTGCAAGTAGATGAGAAGAAGCATGTAGTCAAGGATTTCAGACTTGACCAAGAAAAATGGCACTGCCATTTAATGAGACTGAAGACTGCAGGAGAAGTGGATTTGGAATTGATGCTTGGAAGCTCAACTGTGGACAAGTTAAATGTATGCACCTACTTGACATACAACCTAGACTCTCAAGGAAATTGCTACATAGAGAATTTGCAGAGTCTCTGGGAAAGATACAGGTTGCAACTAAACTAGGTTCAAATAAGATAAATTCATAAGGCCACATGAACTCATTCAGAGCACACAAATCTACTGCAGATGTCCAGATGTCTGTTCATTAATCCTTGCTGTCCTATTATCCATCCAATAACCAAAATAGAAGATATAAATACTGAAGGTTCTTGTAGGGAAGGCAGAAAATGTGAAACACTGACTTTTCCCTGTAATTCGGCTGGTGTTTCTTGGGTTGAGGCAAAGGACTTAAAAGACTTTCAAGGCTCCCTTTCATCACAGACAAATAAGATACCAAACAGCAAAAGAAGGTCCCTTCCTGGTGACAGAGTTTGCAACAGAACAGATGGTAACATCTTTAATAATGCCAAGGTTTTCTTGAGACCTGAGCTTTAGATCAGTGGTTTTCTTTTTTGAAAAATCTTTTTTTTTAAATTTTTTTTATTATCTTTATTTTGTTTGAAAGAAATCAAGAGAGAAGGAGGTGATAGAGGAGAGAGGCACAGAAACACCTGCAACACTACTTCACCACTTGCAAAGCTTTCCCCATGCAGGTGGGGACCAGAGACTTGAACATGGGTCCTTGCACACTGTGATACATACACTCAACCAGGTGTGCCACCACCTGGCCCCATAGAACAGTGGTTTTCAAAAACAGCTTTGAGGAATCATTAAAGGAATTTCAGACCTAAACTGTCCACTAAGGTAAACCATTTGGGACTAAGTTGAAGTTAGCTAAAACTTTAAATTCAAGTTCCCAGGTACACTAGTGGCATTTCAAATATTTAACATATGTGATTAGCATATACACTAGTGGAAATATTTCATCAGAGCAGAAAATTCTATTGGACTGCATTGCTTGAGATTTTCCAAGAGAAACCCAAAGCTGTTTTATTTTTTTAAGATTTATTTATTTTTATGAAGGAATGTAGAAGAGGGTTAGTGAAGGAGGGGAGGAAAGGAAGAGGGGGAGAGACAGAGAGACAGAGAGAGAGACACCATTATCCTCCTCTGGTTTTGTGGTGGTACTAGGAACCAAACCTGGGACCCTGGAGCCTTAAGCAAACAAAGCCTTTAACACACGGAGGTATCTTCCCAACCCAAGCTCCATATTTATAGTATTTATTTATTTATTTATTTATTCCCTTTTGTTGCCCTTGTTTTATTTTTGTAGAGTTATAATTGTACAGTTGTTGTTATTGATGTCACTGTTGTTGGATTGGACAAAGAAAAATGGAGAGAGGAGGGGAAGACAGAGAGGAGAGAAAGACAGACACCTGCAGACCTGCTTTACTGCCCATGAAGTGACTCCCCTGCAGGTGGAGAGGAGCCGGGGGATCGAACAGGGATCCTTATGCCAGTCCTTGCGCTTTGTGCCACCTGCGCTTAACCCACTGTGTTATACTCCATATTTTTAATAGACTCTTCCACTAATAACCAATCTGCTCAAAAAAAAAAAAAAAGAAAAGAAAAAGAAAACAGTCTGATAAAAAAGCTGACATTCTTATTTGCCCAATCAGAATGCCTTGAGAATGGAGTCTAGTTAAGTGCAGGTCTCCAAACTACAAAAACAAGTGGTGACTCCCATTTGACATGGGATCCTGTCTTCAGGAGAGACATACTAAACTGCAGCCCCAACCCAGTCAGCATGCCCTACATGTAGATCAGTGGACTGCACAAGAGAAGGGCTGAGTGTCTTCAGACAAAGCAGAAGAAAGGAAGGGAAGATCCAGAAGCTAAAAAATTCCAGATGCCTACCAATAGGCCAAATAAGCAGTAACAATGAATTAAGTGAACCATAAGAAAATAAGAACAAAGTAAAAAGTTCAGCGTGAGGGCAATAACTTATTATTTCCCCCCTGCTAGGGGGGAAATAATGAAGGTTTGAATAGAAATTACTCCTTCTAAAGAGAAAAGTGGTCTCCTAGCTCCAACTCCCGATTTCCAAGTGAAGTAAAACTCAACATTGTCAGAGCTTCTGATTTTTATTTCCCCCAAAGAAAACAGAAATCTGGATTTTTCTGCAAGAAATCTCAAAACACTTAAACATGCCAACTTCTTCTTCTAGCGTTTGCCCTTCTTCCGTAGCCAGTCAACAGCGTCAGGTTGAGCCTGATGTAAAGTTTCGAGACCTCCTTTGAATCTGGAGAGGTGGCAGTCGTTCCAACTAAGTCAAAATGTAACACTAAGCAGAACTAAGAAGAAAAAAAATTGATGTGGGTCTTAACATGCTTTATACCAACACAATGTTTGCAAACTTGGTGGCTGGTGGGTGAAAGTCAAGTTGCAGAACTCAAACCAAGGTAGCAGCACACGCTGTATGGATGGTGTCAGAGCCACCCACACTGTAAGATAATTCATCCCACACGTTAGAAGTGAAGAGACAATCAAGCACTCGAGTAAGCCAGTGTCCATTCAACAGAAATGCATTTGGGGAATCCAGTCTCAACCAGGCTAAGGCGCACCAAGACCTTAAACTCTGGCACTAAGGCATCAAAAGCTGAAATGCTCAGAAATTCAAGCGGTCTAGCCCCTTCTTCCAAGTTAGTCCCATATAGTAGCATACCA
Source organism: Erinaceus europaeus (assembly GCF_950295315.1). Lineage (NCBI taxonomy): Eukaryota > Metazoa > Chordata > Mammalia > Eulipotyphla > Erinaceidae > Erinaceus > Erinaceus europaeus. The sequence goes on from NC_080168.1 coordinate 30,066,069, forward strand.
TATTCTAATTTTACTACAAATTCTCTGAGATACTCTTCCTAAAATTAGTCAGGGAATACAGACTTTTATCTGTTCAGACTGGTGAAATGAGTCTAAACTTGTAAAACAAATTATTCAAATATCTAAAGACATAAGGGATTCACTTTGGAAAGTCTAACAAATGTCTCATCACCAAAAAAAAAAAAATTAAAAAAAATGATTCTCAGGGGCTGCAGTAGCACACTGGGTTAAAGCGCACATAGTGAGAAGTGCAGGACCAGCGCAAGGATCTGAGTTTGAGCCCCTGGTCCCCACCTGCAGGGGGGTGAAGCAGGGGGTGAAGCAGGTGTCTTTCTCTCCCCTCTTTATTTCCCCCACCCTCTCAAGTTCTCTTTGTCCTATCCAGCAGCAGCAGCAGCAGCAGCAGCAGCAACAACAACAATGGTGGAAAAAATGGCCACCAGGAGCAGTGGATTTGTAGTGCAGGCACAAAGTCCCAACAATAAATAACCCTGGAAGCAAAAAAGAAAAGAATTGGTCCAGGAGATGGCACAATGGATAAAGCACTGGACTCTCCAAGCATAAGGTCCCGAGTTCAATCCCTGGCAGCACATATACCAGAGTGATGTCTGGTTCTTTCTCTCTCCTAGTTTTCTTATTAATAAATAAATACATATTAAAAAAAAATAAAAGAAAAAGAAAGAAAGAAAGAAAGAAAGAAAGAAAGAAAGAAAGAAAGAAAGAAATGAAGGAAGGAAGGAAGGAAGGAAGGAAGAAAAAGAAAGGAAAAAAAGTGATTCTCATACATAAAGTCAGATCCATAAGTCAGACTCTTCGGAATCCCAGCATGCAACTCAGAGCTCATACGCCTCATTCATTTCAACAACTGAACACTCAGTTCACCTTTCATGACTGAACAAGTCTTGCCTTAATTCATTTCAACCTCATGTACAGATACATGTAGTATATGTATTTACATGTACATCACATATGTGTCTAATGAGTGTTCAATTTAATAGTGCTTTGAGTACTAGCTGTGAGAACTCAATTCAATGTAGGAAGACACAGTAATTGCCAAAGACTTTAAAATAAAACAAGTCCAGAGATACTAAAAAGATCAGTGATGGTAGATTAGTGGTTCTCAACCTTGTCTGCTCTTTAGAGTAACCTGAAGTGTTTTTCACATCTATGCTCAGGTTCCACTCAAGACCACTGAATGAGAATCTTAGAGAAAGAGGCGCAGGCACTTGTATTATTTAAAATGGTGTATGTTAGATTAACTAATTATCAGCCAGGGGTGAGAGGCCCAGGATATGGTTTAATTACCCATTCACCTGTGACATGTAATTTTGGTGATAAATGTAACTAATTACTCACTGATCCCCACCTAGACTATTTAAGAAGACAACCTCCTCTCCAGTAACTGCTTAACTAAATTGGATTTAGAGCCTGGGACACTGATAAAATACTGGGGTCCAAAGACAAGTGATTCTATAATTCCAGCCTTTTAGTCAACTCACCTCCTCAGTGGAGTTCATCAGATGGCAGAGTGGGGGGGGGGGGGGAGGAAATTCCAAGTCCCAGATCGAAGAACATAATGAAAGCCTTCCCAAGATGCACCACAGTTCCTTCAACTTCCTGCCTACTTCTGACCTTACCTGGTACTGAATTAGCTGGCTGTCCACATTCCACTAATAGCACTCTCTTTTCTGTGTTCTCAGCAGGAGATGGGTATTTCATTGATGTTGCCCACAAGAACCATCAAGGACTTCCCTTAACCTACAAACTCTAGAAATTGCTCTAGCCTCAACTTTGAAATTGGCCTTTCTCCCCCATGTAAAATGTTCAGGTTCCCAGAAGAAATAGACTTAATTTACACTCATGTTCCCACTAACTTTGTTTCTTGACAGAACTCTTTCCCTGACACCTAAGAGATCTTGCCTATGTCCCCATTTGCAATTAAACTATGAAATACTTTTTTAAAAGTTTTTTAAGATTATTTATTAGAAAGATAGGAGGAGAGATAGAAAGAACCAGACATCAATCTGGTACATGTGCTGCTGTGGATTGAATTTAGGACCTCATGCTTGAGAATCTAGTGCATTAGCCACTGCACCACCTCCCGGACCACCAAAATAACTTTCCATATTGATTTGCAAAGCCTTCAATACTTGTCTCAGAAAATTAGAGGTACTGAAAAAGGTACTGTAACAAGAAGAACTTGTGGATAGCTCCTCCCTCTGCAAAGAAATAATTAGTGTCACTGCATTACAATCTTATTGTAGCACCTTCTAGATAGGATTATCTTCTAAAACAAAGCACAGATATATAAGACAGACTTCAATGAATAGTAGTCTACTGACTTGTATGTACAGTTAATGGTTAAGAGTAGGATCTAGGGGCAGGGTGGTGCACATGGCACAAAGCGCAAAGACTGGCAAAAGGATCCCGGTTCGAGCCCCTGGCTCCCCACCTGCAGGGGGGACGCTTCACAAGCAGTGAAGCAGGTCTGCAGGTGTCTATCTTTCTCTCCCCCTCTGTGTCTTCCCCTCTTCTCTCCATTTCTCTCTGTCCTATTCAGCAACAATGATATAAATAACTACAACGATAAACGACAAGGACAACAAAAAGGGAAAACATGGCCTCCAGGAGCCCCAGAGATAGGCCTGGAGGCAAAAAAGAAAAAGAGTAGGATCTAGAGACACACAGTTCCTGGGCTTAAACTCCAGCTCTACTATGTACTAGTCATTTCTTCTTCTTTTCATCCATCATCTGTGAAGTGGAACTCAATGGACCTATCTACACAGCAGACTAAATGATTTAATATATGGAAAGCTCCAAAACAGTATTTGCACTATCATTATTATTATGTTGTTATTATTTAGTGCAGGGCTTGAAATATTGCTGTTCATGGAAACAGTCTTACATTTATGATAAGTTGGTTTTCAACTAGAATTTTGACATTTCTGATATTTTCTAAATTCAATGGATAAAAGTATGGAACTGGTTAGGTGTATTTCTTGGCATTTCAATTCCATTAGGAATACCATTTAATATCAGTTAACCCTCATTATGATTAAAATAGTATTTAAAATTAAAGTATGAGAAAGGAATATTTTGGGAGGTAGAAAATATCACTTGTCACTTATTAAATTGAGATTTTAAAAGCCAAAGAAGGGAGGGAGGATTTATAAGCTGCAGGTGACCTTTAAATGTCAAATTCACTAATATATAAATGTAAACACAGAAAAATGTAATGTCTGGTAATAACAGTAAACTGATCAATACAATTATAGTATGGCTTCTGTGATATTATACTATGTATGTTCATTTCAGAATATCAATAGCCTTTTAACACTTTTTAAGATCAAATTACAATGTGTTAAATATCATCTGTCTAGCTTCCTGTGTTATTTATCAATGTGCAGCTTACTTCAATTACTTGCACTGCTTCATGCACGCATTTCCAAACAGAATATTTTCATGCTATTTTGTTGTTGTTGCTGCTGCTGCTGTTGTTATGCACACAAGGCTTGTCGTGCTTGAGCAATTCTACCACTAAAAGGATGACTCTTTCTTCCTCCTTCCTTTCAGCAGCAAATTCGGTAAAGGAGAGAAAGGAGGAATGACACCACAGCACTACACCAACTCTTGTGAAGTCTCCCTGTGCATGGTGCATGGTGCAGGGTGCTAGAGGAGGTGGCACAAGCGTGAAGGGGGTGTCACAGAAGTCTAGATTCTGGTGTTTGCTCTCTTGGTTGAAGGTATAAATTGTTTTTAAAACCAGATTTAAAATAAAAATGTGGGTTGGGCGTTAGTATGTGGACTGGGGAGTTAACATGATAGTTACACAGAAAGAGCTTCATGCCTAAGATTTCAAGGTCCCAGATTCAATCCCCAGCACTGCCCTATGCCAGAGCTAAGCAGCATTCTCGAAATTAATAAATTAATTAAAATACCTATCATGTTAGTAAAGCAACATTGCACTAAACATCTGCCTTAGCAGTCAGAGATGTGACTCAGCAGGTGAGTACATTTTTTTTATATTTATTTATTTTCCCTTTTGTTGCCCTTGTTGCCTTTTTTACTGTTGTTATTATTGTTGTTATTGATGTCATTGTTGTTGGATAGGCCAGAGAAGAATAGAAAGAGGAGGGGAAGACAGAGGGGAGAGAAAAAACACTTGCAGAACTACTTCACTGCTTGTGAAGCGACTCCCCTGAAGGCCAGGGGCTCGAACCCGGACTTACACCGGTCCTTGTGCCAAGTGCATTTGACCCGCTGCACTACTGCCCGACCCCCGTGAGTACATTTTTTTATGCCACCATGGTTATCACTGAGGCTCAGTGCCTGCACCACTGCACCACTCCTAGAGAAAAATCCAACTCCCTCCCCCCAGAAGATGAAAGACAAAGATAGAGTGGAAAGCATTGTTCTACAGCTCCTGAAGCTTCCCCCTTGCAGACACTCCTGTGGAGTGGTCTGGATCTCTCTCCCAGGAAAGCCACCTGCCAGTCCCCAGTAGAAGGTATTCTCTGTGTAAACTCATAAAGAGAAGTTGTGCTCTTTTTTTTTTCTCTCCCTCTCTCTCATAAAGTAAGACTTTAAAAAAGAACTACTTCAGGAGTCCGGTGGTAGCGCATCGGGTTAAGCGCACAAGGATCAGGGTTGGAGGCCCTGCTCCCCACCTGCAGGGGAGTCACTTCACAGGCAGCAAAGCAGGTCTGCATGTGTCTTTCTCTCCCCCTCTATGTCTTCTCCTCCACTCTTCATTTCTGTCCAATCCAACAATGACGACATCAATAACAACAATAGTAACTACAACACTAAAACAAGGGCAATAAAAGGGAAATGGATAAATAGGTAAATATTAAAAAAAAAAAAAAAAAAAGAACCACCTCAGTAATTTGTCTAGAATAATGCCATAACTATTTACCACAGTTTACTTTTGGACATTAGTAATATATGACTCTAATGGCTACTGACTACCTGTATAATCCTCAGATTTGAACTTAAAAACAGCAGGCACTATTATGACAATGAGAAAAGAAAAAAAACTCGGGTAGAAATTGATAATATCCTTACAGGTCAATTTGATTACTAATAAAATTGAGGTAATAAAGAAAAGAAAGGTAAGAATTCAGTTTGGGAGAATTTAATACATTAATAGAAATATTTGTATACTCTACCAAATGGTGACTACTCAAAGACAGATATGTACAAGTTATTAATCCAGGGTAGATTTTTTTTCCTCTTTATACAATTGAAGCACAGAAGGTACAGAGATTGCCTTAAATGCCTAAACTATATTTGGAAGAAACAAACTCTGTTCATGCCTTAAGTGATCTACAAAACATTAAAAGAAATTACAGATGGCATGTCTGTTCAAAAGCTGGTTAGCACAACTTCTAAATTATCACAGCATGAGAGCCAAGAAAAGAGATACTGGCCTCTACAACAAGAGCTTAGGGCTCTACTTAGGGCCAAGTAGCTCACACTTGGATGGTGTGCTGTTTTGCCATATGTATGATCAAGATTTGAGCCCAGATCCCAACACACTGAAGGAAGCTTCTTTCTATGGCCTTTCATCCTCTCTCTCTCAAAATTAGTGACTTAAAACGATTTAAGGAAGGTGTAGGGCACAGAAGATGTTCTATTGGAAAAGTAAAAAAAAAAAAAAAAGTAAAAAGTGTATCCAAATGCCTTCATTTGTTGTTGTACTTGTTGCTGGGGCTTTGGTGCTCTAAGTTGAATTTATTATTATTTTTTTTTGGAGGAGGGGGAGAAATCACAGCACTGAAGCTTCCTCCAATGCAGTAGTGGTCAAACCCGAGTTGCATACATGGCAAAGCAACTTACTATCCAAGTGAGCTATTTTCCTGGCTCTCAAACGCTTTCCTTTAAAGGTTCCATTGAAGGAGGCCCAGTATGTTATCCAAACATCTGAAGTCAATTCTAGTTTCCAGCTAGGTCTTCTGAGCATGCAAAGCACACTTAGACTCACTCTTTCTGATCGTCCCTTCGCTTTTTCTTGTTCCTGTCTTCAGGAATTGGGTGGAGAGAAGTCTATGGCCATTTCAATAAGTCAGTCATCCAAAAGCCCACACAGATAGTAAATGTTCATGGAATGTGTGTATAGTGTGAAACTGAAAACACTCAAAAAGTACACTGGTTAGGATAAGCCTACTGCTTCCTTCCACCTGACTTCCCACCCAAGTCACAGAAAAGTTTAAATTCCAAGCTCCCATCAGCTGTAACTTCCAAGTATCTTTGAATTACACCAAACAACTTTCAACTCCAAGTAGTAGGAAGAGCACTGATGGGGAGGGGGGAGGCATCACACCTTAGGTGGGGAGCACCTTCCCTCCCTCAAATAAGTTTCGCAAACAGTTTCTTCAACATCAAAGGCGATGCCAACCACTTAGGAGCTTCTTTGAGCAGATGGGGAGGCAGTGGCTCCAGACTGTGCATTTCTAAGGGAGTCCCCCAGGTGGTTGGTTCCAAGGTGTGGTTCCTCCCACTGCTCTTTGAGAAACCAGACAGCCAGGTAGCTTGGCTAGCAAGGCACAAGACTTGCCCAGGAGGTGTCCTGGACTCTGTGCACGCGCCCTCAAGCACCTGGCAGGTGCGTGGGCCTGGCCCTGGCCCTCCTGCCCCCGCACCCCCCTCACCTGGTCCCGGGTCCGCAGGTAGCGCTGCAGCGCCTGCCGCGTGAGCTCTCGGACGTGCAGCTGCCCCTCCTTGCAGGGCACCACGATGCTGGTCCTGCCGAAGCACACGGTCACTTTCATCCTGGCCCCGGGCCGAGCAGGTGCCTGGCCCCTCTGGGAGCGGGGAAGGGACCCCGGCTGGAGAGCCTGCAGGGGCGGCCTCGCTCTGGGGGCGGGGACCCGCCTGCTCCAGCTCCCGCTCCGGCCGAGGCGCCCGCAAAGCGAAACCGCCGGGCGGCGCGGGCTCGGCCTGGCCCTTGCGGCGGGGTCGGCCTAGTCCCCGGGCTGTAGTGGGCGGCGGCGGCGGCGGCGGCGGCGGCGGCGGCGCTCGGGGCCGAGTTGGGAGGGAAACTTTTCCTCGGGATCCAACTCTGTCCGAGTGTGCGGCCGGCGCTCTGGGCTCCCGCGGTCCCGGGGCCCGCCTGGGCCCGGCTCTTAAAGGGGCCGCGCGCGCTGCACTGCAGGCTTGGGGGGAGGGGGGGGCGAGCCGGCTGGGAAACTACAGTCTGGGAGTCTCGTCCCCACTCCAACCCTTACTTCGTCTCTCCCTGGCTCTGTCCCTCTCGCACACACTAGGAGCTCTAGAGGATTGTAATGGGACCTGAGAACTAGTCACTGGGGGATTGAAACCGGATCTCCTAAAGCACACTTGAGGGAATAGCTGGAAGACCTGGAAGCTGCACCCTTGAATATGAGACATTGAAGCAACAGCCCAGGGGAGCCTGGGAGCAGGTGCTTCTAGCCACGCCCACCACCCCCAGGCAGGAGCCTCCCAGGTGATGAGCTGCAGGCCAGGTGAACAGGCCTGTCAGGAACTTGTCTTGCACACAACATCCCCCCTCTGCCCTCTGGAGCCCTGACATGGTAAAAGGGACTAAAGTCAGGGATGATATGGCAATGGAATTGCTCCTTTTACAAACTAGGGAGGGCACTGAGTAAATAATTTCCCCAGTGGTCACATCCTAGACTCTGCTATGAGTTTACATATATTTACATATATTTTACACATATATGAGTTTACATAGGTCTACATGTATATTCTTCCGAATTGTGCCTCCTGTTGTGCGTTTGCCCTGAAAATTAAAAAAAAAAAAAAAATGAACACGTTTAGAGTCCTGAATTGCCAGGTGTGCATCCATCACAGGTCAAAATAGGAGTATCTCGGGAGGGGGAAAATCGACAAATAGTATCTGTGTCATTCTTAGCTCTCTCACATAAATGAGCTCTTTTAAGCATAAAGCAGTCTTGTAAGGTAGAACTTATTTTATCCATTTTGTGCATGAAGAATGTTGCTTAGGAGACTGGGGTAGTAAACTGGCTATAAAGTTAGCTCCGTTGAAAGAATCACAGGTTTTCCAACACCAAATCTCTACTCTTCCTAATTTTTCTTTTTTTTAATTTTTTATTATCTTTATTTAATTTTTTTGCATAGAAACAGTCAGAAATCAAGAAGAAATGGGGGGATAGAGAGGGAGAGAGACAGAGAGACACCTGCAGCCCTGCTTCACCACTCCTGAAGCATTCCCCCTGCAGGTGGGGACCAGGTGCTTGAACATGTGCACTAAACCAGGTGCACCACCACCCAGCCCCTCTTCCTAATTTTTCTTAAGGCTCTCATTCATCTGTCAGAAGTCTTAGAACTACAACAGATGTTTCTCTACAAAAAGAATTTGTTCCTATGTTTAAAAAAACTATTTAATTGAACTTGAATTGCTTAGAACAGTATGGTACATAAATCAGCTCATGAGTTAAGAAGATTAGGTTAAGGAGCTCAAAAGTGATGGTATTTTTAAAGTTTAAATTCTATATTATTCACATAATAAAGATACACTGATTGTCTTCTAGACACATAGTCTCTTAAAAGAATGATGACATCAAAGGATATCATACAATCAATTTAATTTTAAAAATGTATGTCAAAAAATGTATGTCAAATAGTATGATTGATTAAGCCAAAAGCAAAATCTATTTCCTCGTGAAATTTAAAGACCCACAGAGCATTGCACTGAAGCAATATTGATACAGAAACTTCAGTGATATCCTCAGAGGCCCTCTTTCTCTATCTATTGAATTTATGAGGGATCTCCCCAGAGGAGTAAAACCCTCCACACAGAAGCAAACCTTTGCACCTTACAGCATGGCATCTCAGGCATCAAATGCTTTTTTACCAGTGACTATGTGCATGTCCTAACTTGAGTCAATGCCATCCTACTAGCCCTCCCACCAGACCAATGTAACAGTAATTGGCCAGACCTGACTCACTTGAAACTAAAATAAATAAATGGACAATAGGGGAACAAGAAACATTTATCCACCACAAAATTTATGATTGCTTCCTGACCCTCATGGGAATTTTAGAACCTACCGGAGATAAGACTTGCACATTTGAAAGTAAAAGAAGCTACAAAACAACAGTGAAACTGATCGTCCTGATGAATAGTATTGATTTAAAGTAACTGGCAGGTAATGTTTTAGGTGTAACAATTTGTAAGGGATATATACTGTACATGTCTACATATGCATCATATGTCATATAATTATAGCAGTTTTCCTCTTACAAGACAGGTACATTTTTTCAGTCCTTGTTTCAGAGATCAGTTAACTAACGCCATCCAAGGTTAAGATGTCCTCTTATCCTATGGTATTGTCAGTGTTTCCTTTTTATAACTAATAATAATAATAAATAAATAGATGATATCCTCCAAAGGAAACAAAGTCAAGATTAGAACCCAGGTAGTCTGAATCCAGCATCATAGTAACTACTGTGTTTGGCTTTCAATTTGCTCTATTTATTTGGAAAAGACCAAATAAATAGAGCAAATAAATATGCAACCCTTATGATTCCTATATTTTACTTAATTTTTGTAATTGGGGGATTACTGGTTTACAGTCGACAGTAAAATACAGTAATTGGTACATGTGGAACATTTCTCAATTTTCCACATAACATTCTAATCCCCCACCTAGGGCCTCCTCCACTGTCATGTTCCAGGACCAGAACACTCTGCCCTGCCCCAAGTCCTTTACTTTGGTGTAATACACCATTTTTACTTATTTCTTATTAGTGAATTGATAATAGCTTGCAGGATTCTAAGGTTATAGTAAAAACATAGTTCCACACTAAACTCACCATCAAAGTCTGTTTGGTTAATTTTGGGGGGGGGGGGCAAGTTCATGTGTTTCAACTCTCCATCGTGCACCTATATATGGAATCATCCTGTAGATGTCTTTGACACCCTTACTTAAGTCACTAGCATAGTCACCCTTATTTCTGTTCATTTTGTCCTGAAGGATACAAAATCTCATAAACTTGGATAAACTTGTTTATCCAATCATTTCACAACAGGCACTTAAGTTGTTTTCACCGCTTGGCTGTTGTGAACAACGGAACTACAAAAACAGGACAACCTCCACTCTCTGAAGGGAGGCTGGGCCAGCCTATTATGCCCCTAGAGGAAGGCTGGTCCTGAGATGAGTGTAGCCTAGAATGTTCCCAGCTGTGACCATAGACTGCAAACATAAACTTGCATGCACTTGGAGGTCACACAGGCTCCTATACTAAATATGAATATATATGGTCCTTAGGTCAGATTGATTGGGTAAACAGTTAATGGAATTAAATACTTTCCTTAAGTTGGGGAGCTACTCTCTGCCCTAATTCAGTTTTGCAGACCTATTCTCAACTCTGACACCATCTTCCCACACAATGCTTTTAGTTCACCTGAATATATTAGCTAAGAGGCTCAGGCAAAAATTACTGAAGCCATGGGACCCTTAGAACATAGTTAAAAAAGAATTTTTAGCTTCTTCCCACATGGAGACCCCTAATTTCATCTGTTCTATTCCTACCTTTGGGTTCCTGTATCGTAAGCAATTTGTCCTGCTTTATATCTTACCACCTTTCAGCCACCAAGTTGCAGATGCTACCATGATGCCATCCTGACTTCCCTGATCAGATGACATCACTAATGTGTCTTGAGGCTTCACCTCTCCAAAGCCCTACCCCACTAGGGAAAAATAGAAACAGGACAGGGTATGCATCAAACTGCCAACATCCACATCCAACAGAGAAGCATTTACTGAAGACAGACCTTCCACCTTTTCACCCCATAAAGAATTTTGGTCTTTGCTCCCAGAGGGGTAAGGAATAGGGAAGCTTCCAATGGAGGGAATGAGGCACAGAACTCTGGGAACTATAGGAAATCATACCCCTGTTTTCTAACAGTCTTGTTAATCATTATTAAATCACTAGTAAAAAAATTAAGGAGTACTTTTAAAATTAATTATACAAATTAAAACAGGTACTATTTAAAATAATAGGGCAACTTTTGTTTAATACTGGAGATTGAATACATATATAAAGTGAAAGAGGTTTTAGCTAATGAAATAATTTTATGTTTGCCATATTTTCTTCACCCTTACGCCAGATTTCTTAGCTTTTGTTAAAATAAGGATTCACTCCTGTTTTTGTTTTCACATCACAGAATTCATCTGGACCCAATTTTAGGTTCCCAACCATACACACACACACACACACACACACACAAACACACACACACACACACACACACACACACACACACACACACACACCTAGAATCTCAACCCAGTATCCCATGTTTGAGAAGTCCCCAGTGTACAGTGAAGAACACCCAGATTTTCTAAATAGACTCAGAAAGATGGGAGTCATTTCAGTGGGTTGTACTGGAGATCCTGCCATTCTGGCCTGAATCAAGAATAAAGCAGACAATGATGTGAATGATGCATTGTGTAATGCTGTGCACCACAGAGTGAACTTTAATGACCCCCAGACAGTAATTAGAAAAAGGAATTTAGCGTTGACATTTCATGTTTATTAAATAGCTGGATTTAATTTATTATTCAGCCTCATCACAGCATACACAGAAATAATTTATCATATATTAAGAAGTGATATAAAAGATCATAGTTCCAACACACAATCATTCATGTCCAGCAAATTCTGAAAATCAATATTTTATGTCCCCCTGGGATTTTCTGGGCAAAAGACAATAAGTAATTTCCTTTGACTGAGTAGCACTATAGAATTCTAGGCCTGGGTTCCACTTTCCTGTAATACTTATTGGGTGAGTAAATATTGTCCATAGTAAGATATTTTCTATTGGATATTCAACATCAACATCTTATCAGTTTTTGAGGAATCCAATGAAAATGTGTTATGAAGAGAACAATAATACTAAGCAATATTATTAAACTGAAAATATAACTAAAATGTCAGGTATCATTAGATGTATATTGAGTAAAGAATGATAATTTTAGTAATAGTTAACCAGTCATCCATCCTGATGTTTTGTGCTATTAGAACAGAAAAAAAAGTGTTCATCTATTCAAGTAATTATTTGTAACAAGTTCTATTTATCACAAAATTTAATTGAATTGGAGGTAATCTTCTTCCTAAAAGCTGTAGAGACATTAGTACAATAGATCATGTTCTTAGCTTCCTTATGAAAGCAGGTGTCAGAGTGATGTCCTAAGAGAAGAAAGAGAAAGGTGTTTTTTTTTTTTCATTCTTTCAATATTTAAGTGCAAAACACTTGGGCTATTTAACATAGCAAGAATTTTTTTTTAAGTTTTTTTCTACTATAAATATCTAATGGTGATATTAGATTTGTTTTTTGTTGATTTGTTGATTATTTCTGTAGTTCTCTATAAAGCATAAATATCAATGATTCATATCCTCAAGGAGGTATTATGGGTTATCACCTTCTTCAAAAGTCCTTTATTTATGGCTCTGATATAAATAAGCAAATCTTACAGAGACAACCCCTACTTATACTGAACTCTACTCAGTAGATATTAACATCCTACCTTCATTTATGTTGCCTTGAAAAACCCTTTCATCAAATCCACACAGCATATCTTCAAGGATAGGCCACATGTTAGACCACAAAGACAGTATCAACAAATTCAAGAGCATTGAAATCACCCCAAGTATCTTTCAGACCACAGTGTGAGAATCACACTTAATTACTATTTAATTAATATGAGAGGGAAAAATTGATTGAATGTCTCAAATGTTTTAATGCACAGACTGAGTATTTTAATACATAGGCTGAGTCTTTGATATGTTAACTCCCTTAGAAGCTTAGACCAAGGAGAACAGTAGCAACCGGTGGCACAGCTATATACAACTAATGTCAAAGGACATTAATTTGGTAATGTGTATGATACAGCAAATCGTAACAAAGGGACATTTCAAAGTTAACCCAATTGCCAAATAATGTGATTATACCAATAACTATCTATAGTCTTCTTAAACCCTAAGACAGTAGGAACCTCCCACTTCCTCTATAGAGCCTATATTTCCCCAGTCTGTAAGCTCTAGGGTGGGGCTCACTTTCTGGCATGCTTCTCTCAAGTCATACCAAATGATATTGCATCTAAATCAGTGCAAAGAGTACCACCTCAGCATGCTTCACTTCAGACTGTGTCCAGAGACATCAGGCATGTAATGTCAACCCTTTACCCTCATTACCTGGGTGAGACCTTTCCTTTCATAGGATTCTCTAATTCCATTCCAGGATGTTCACTTCCTAACAAAATCCCAAAACCTAGATATAGACCAGGTCCCATGAGATATGGCATATGTTCACATGTATCCTGAAATTAGGGCAAAATATATACCTGAAAGCAAAAATACACAATATTATGTAGTGAGTCAGCATAAAGTTCATAATGAAATAGTGTCTACTTAGACATAGACACTCTCCTCACCTACTTCCTATTATGGTTCTCTCACTCCCAAGCTATCCTTATCAAAGCAAGGACTGCAAAAGCTGAATAAGGGCAAGAGATTGGCATACTTTAACGATGACTCTTTAGTCACTATCAGGCCACCCCATCAGCTGGGGCCCTATATGGGGAGTCCTGAGATTCCCAAACAGACATAATGGGTCTAGACCTCAAATAAATCCCTCTCTCCATTGTTACTGGTCATTTCTATCAGGAACAACACAATAAACCCTTTGTGGGCCCCCATAGGACCTTGCCCTCAACACGGATCAATAATGGTAGAAATGTCCCATTGTCCAAAGGGCTGATGGACAACATACTCTATGCTACACCTGAGGAAGATGGGTCAATATTGGGGCAGCTTGGAAAGTTCCTACTCATGACCACAGAGTGTGAGCTCAGATCTACAGGGATGCAGAGGTCACACAGGCTCCTAAGCTGAATATGGGCTACAGATCACATCAAATCAATGGAGTTTACAGTCAACAATATTTATACCACTTTCCCATATTAGGGAGCTACTGTCTTCCCTGATCCAGCTTTCTGGTCCTTTTCCCAGCCATGACATCATCTCCCTAGACAACAATTTGGATCCACCTGCATATTATATTTCAGGCTCAGGGGAAAAGAAGAAAGAAAAAAAACTAGTATAGCCACAGGTCCTTTGGAATATAACTAAAATATGCCTACTAGCTATCTACAAAATGGAGGACCCACCCCAACTCTTCATCTGCACTATTCCAGCCTTTAGAACCATGATTGGTCAACAATTTGTTTGGCTTTGTATGTTAACTCTCTTTTCAACTACCAGGTTCCAGATGCTAGCATGATGCTGACCAGACTTCCCTGGACAGACAACCCCAACAATGTGTCCTGAAGCTCTGCTTCCCAGAGCCCTTCCCCACTAGGGAAAGAGAGAGACAGGCTGGGAGTATGGATCGACCTGTCAATGTCCATGTTCAGTGGGGAAGCAATTACAGAAGCCAGAGCTTCCACCTTCTGCAACCCACAATGGCCTTGGGTCCATACTCCCAGAGGGTTAAAGAATAGGAAAGCTATCAGGGGAGGGGATGGGATACAGAGTTCTGGTGGTGGGAATTTTGTGGAGTTGTACTCCTCTTATCCTATGGTTTAGTCAATGTTTCTTTTTTATAAATGAAAAATTTAAAAAGAAAAAAAGGAAAAGAAAAAGTAAAAGTAACTTTCCCATATCTGGGAGTTTCTCTCTTCCCTGATCCAGCTTTCTAGTCCTATTCTCAACTCTGACAGTCTTCCCAAACAGTACATTTAGGTCACCTGCATGTTAGCTGTGGGGCTCAGGTAAAATTTGGTAAAGTCATGGGCCCCTTGATATTCCTAAAGTAGATGTCCTAGCTTTTTCCAATATGAAAACCCCAAATATCACCTGCTATACTCTTCAAGTTCCTGATTATAAAACAAATTGTTCTGCTTTATATCTTAATGCTTTTCAGCCACCAAATTGCAGATGCTACCGTGATGCCAGCCTGACTTCCCAGTGCAGATGACCTCACCAATGTGTCTTGGAAACCCACCTCCCCAGAGCCATAGCCCACTAAGGAAAGATAGAAACAGGCTGGGAGTATGGATAGACCTTTCAACACCCATGTCCAGTGGAGAAGCAATTATAGAAGCCAGAACTCCCACCTTCTGCACCCCATAAAGATCTTTAGGTCTAACTTTCTTTCCCTCTCTCTGTCTTCCCTCCTCTCCCAATTTCTCTTTGTCCTATCCACAACAATACAATAACAACTACAACAAAATGGAAATAATGGCCTTCAGGAGCAGTGGATTCATAGTTTAGGTTATCACAGTGCCTTGAGGGGTGGGGAAGAAAAGGAAGGAAGGAAGGAAGGAAAGAAGGAAGGAAGGAGGGATGGAAGGAAGGAAGGAAGGATGTTGTAAATTAACTTAAAAATTGATGTGGGGGTTAGGGCTGCTTGTGGCGTATACAGAATTCACAGTGGGAGCTGGGAGGTGGTTTAATCAATACACGGTTTATTAGGGTGAAACAGGTAAAAGGCAAAATAAGCAATTATCATCAAGAGTTAAGTGTACGCTAGGTCTATTAAGTCTGAATATGGTTATCAAAGTTTAGTCCCATAAGATAAACAATTATCAGCTCTGGTAAATGTTGCTCATGGCTGTAGAGGGGTCTAAAAGTTTACCGGCTAGCAGAGTCACATGTGTTCAGTTCCCAGGAGAAGCAGCCATGGTGCACCTGACCAGAAGAAGCTTCTAACCAGAAGCAGCAGCAGCAGCAGCAGCAGCAGCCAGAGACTCATGTGCTCCAAGTCCCTTGCTTTTATTCCCTTCTCTTCTTCTTCTTCTAGCGTTTGCCCTTCTTCCGTAGCCAGTCAACAGCATCAGGCTGAGCCTGATGTAAAGTTTCGAGACCTCCTTTGAATCTGGAGAGGTGGCAGTCGTTGACTATGTGGGTCATAGTCTGTCTGTAGCCGCAGGGGCAGTTCGGGTCGTCTCTGGCTCCCCAGCGATGGAACATAGCGGCGCACCGGCCATGGCCTGTTCGATAGCGATTGAGGAGGGCCCAATCATAACGTGCTAGGTCAAAGCCGGGTTGACGCTTGCAGGGGTCTGCGATGAGGTGTTTGTTCTTTACCTCAGCTGACTGCCAACTCTGTTTCCAAGAGTCTGGAACAGAGAGGTTCAGTGTAGGCGTAGGGGACCAGATTGGATGACGAGATGTCAAACGGACAGGGTGGGCGAAGATATCCATGTATATTGGCAGGTCCGGTCGAGCGTTGACATGGGAAATGAACTTAGATGATGCCGCATCCCAACGAATATCTGGCGGGGCGATGTTGCTAAGAACTGGCAGCCATGGAACCGGGGTGGAACGGATGGTTCCAGAAATTATCCTCATGGAGGAATATAATTTGGAATCAACCAAGTGGACATGGGGGCTACGGAACCATACTGGGGCACAGTATTCTGCAGTGGAATAGCATAATGCCAGAGATGATGATCATAGTGTGGAAGCGCTCGCGCCCCATGAGGAGCTGGCCAGTCTTGCAATGATGTTATTCCTCGCGCCCACCTTTGCTGCAGTTTTTATGAGATGTTCGTGAAATGACAGAGTGCGATCGAGAGTAAAGCCAAGATAGACTGGCTGGGCTTCATGCTGGATTCTCGTATCGCCAAGCTGCACATTAAGCTCACGCGAGGCCGAGGCATGGTGTAGATGGAAAACAGATGATACCGTTTTTGCAGTGCTAGGGATTAGTCGCCATTTTTTACAGTAATCAGATATCAGAGACATGTCTTTCGTGAGTGTTTCCTCGAGGATGTCGAACTTGGATGCCTGAGTTGCACAGCAGATGTCATCGGCGTAGATGAACTTCCTTGAAGAAGTTTCTGGGAGGTCATTGATGTAAATATTAAATAGCGTAGGAGCCAGAACAGAGCCCTGGGGGAGGCCACTTGAGACAAGTCTCCATCTGCTAGACTTGTCATCCAGATGCACCCGGAATCTTCTGTTTTGGAGAAGAAATGATACAGTGTTGGCCACCCATGGAGGCAGGCATCTTGAGATCTTGACTAGGAGACCACGGTTCCAGACCGTGTCATAGGCTGCTGTGAGATCAACAAAGACAGCACGTCTTTAAATTCTTCTGGAATCCATTTTCAATGTAAGTTGAGAGGGCCAGGGCTTGTTCGCAGGTTGATCTTCCTGGGCGGAAACCAGCTTGGGCGGGTGATAGGAATTTCTCTGTAAGAGGAGAAATATGTGACAGAAGCAGCTTCCCTTCTCTGAAGCACCTCCTCAGGGTGACCTCATTTGTATTCTAATAGTCCCAAACTCCTGCTGGGGTCACCATGGAAGGAAGGAAGAAAGGAAAGAAGGAAGGAAGTTAAAAAGGTATGAAAAAAAAGTCTTTTGGTCCACATTCCCAGAGGAATAAAGAATAGAGAAACTTCGGGAGTCGAGTCATAATGCAGCAGATTAAGCAGGTGGCACAAAACACAACTACTGGCACAAGAATCCTGGTTCCAGCCCGGCTCCCCCACCTGCAGGGCAATCACTTCACAAGCCATGAAGCAGGTCTGCAGGTGTCTATCTTTCTCTCCCCCTCTCTGTCTTCCCCTCCTCTCTCCATTTCTGTCTGTTCTATCCAACAACAATGACATTAATAACTACAACAATAAAACAACAAGGGCAACAAAAGGCAATAAGTAAATAAATAAATATTAAATTTTTAAAAAAAAACAATAGAGAGACTTCTAAGGGGAGGGAGAAGTAGGGAGCCAGCAGCAGTGACCAGGGGCACTCTCTACTGCCTTGCTAATATAATGATCACTCCTAATCTCAAGTGCAGTTGCAACTCAGTTTTCCTATCCAGGCTTTGTATGGGTGTTCTTTTATTTGGAGAATAAGTGTGTTGTAGTTTGAAAACGAATAGAAAAGAGAGAAAGCTAAAACTAAGCCATAGATGGATTAGTAAACAAGTAAATTATAGACAGAATATTGGCGCTAAATAGACCCATATTCCAATATACTCTGAACTTACTGGCTATGGTATCTCAGTTAAGTTTCATGTGTTATTTCATTTTATTTTATTTTATTTTATTTTATTTATTATTTGCCTCCAGGGTTATCACTGGGGTTCGGTGCCTGCACTACAAATCCACAGCTCCTGCAGGCAATTTTTCCACTTTATTAGATAGGCCAGAGAGAAATTGAGAGAGGAGGGGGAGACAGAGAGAGGGAGAGAAAGATAGACACTTGCAGACCTGCTTCACTATGAAGCGAACCCACTTCAGGTGGGGAGCCAGGCACTTGAACCGGGACCCTTGAATTGGTCCTTGCCCTTCATCAGACTATGTGCATTTAACCTGGTGCAACACCTCCTAGCTGTGTCCCAATTCTATTTTAAAAGGTAATATAAGAAAAGTACCTCGCACATAGGAAGCAAAATGCACGGTGCTCCTTTACCTTTTAATAAACTTGCCAGAATTTCTAAACTCTATTTACTTTCACTGTTTCTGAAAGAGTTTTCCAGAGGAAAGAAATCAAGTGAACGTGAACATTGGAAATGAAAGATTGTCGATTAATAGTTTTTAAAGCCTAAGTGCAACTTGCTCAGTAATGATAAGCCCAGGTGCCACTTATTCTGTAATAAGAGTGCCACTCTCAGAGCAAAAATAATATAATTTGCTTTATATTTTGTAAACTAGGTACATTTAATTTGATGCTTGAAAAGTAATCCTGGAACATAGTGATCTAGTATCTGAGAATCACAGCAGATTCGTTGCATCGTTATTTATGATAGCCAAGATATGGAAACAGCCCCAGTGGCAAAGGCAGATGAATTTATAAAATAGCCCTGTTATAAATACATAATGGAATACTACTCATATGTAAGGAAAGATGGATTCCTGTCTTTTGCTACAAAGTGGGTAGAACAGGAGGGGTTCATGCTAAGAAAAATCATTCAGAAGGAGAAGGACAAATGCTGAATTATATTACTTATATGTGAGACATAAAGGAACTAAGTAAGGGAAGTGGTGACACACTCTAAGGTGGGGCTCACTTTCCTGCATGCTTCTCTCAGTTCATACCAAATGATATTGCATCCGTCAATCCCAACCTAATCAATGCAATGAATACCACCTCAGCATGCTTCATTTCAGACTGTGTCCAGAGACGTCAGACATGGAACATGTTAACTCTTTTCAACCACCAGGTTTCAGATGCTAGCATGATGCTGATCAGACTTCCCTGGACAGACAACCCCAACAATGTGTCCTGGAGCTCCGCTTACCCAGATCCCTTCCCCACTAGGGAAAGAGACAGGATGGGAATATGGATTGACCTGTCAATGCCCATGTTCAGCGGGGAAGCAATTACAGAAGCCAGAGCTTCCACCTTCTGCATCCCGCAATGGCCTTGGGTCCATACTCCCAGAGGGTTAAAGAATAGGAAAGCTATCAGGGGAGGGGATGGGATACAGAGTTCTGGTGATGGGAATTGTGTGAAGTTGTACTCCTCTTATCCTATGGTTTAGTCAATGTTTCCTTTTTATAAATAAAAATTTAAAAAAAAAAAAGGAAAAGGAAAAGGACAAGAAAAGAAGGAAGAAAAAGAAGAGGGCTATAACTGGGGAGGGAGGGGGCCAGGCAGTAACACTTGGTTAAGCACCTATATCACCATGTGTGAGGAGCCTGGTTCAAGCTAGGGCTCCCCACCTGCAGGGAGGATGCTTTATGAGTGGTGAAGCAGGTCTGCAGGTGTCTATCTATCTCTCTCCCTTTCTATCTCCCCTTCCCTCTCAATTTCTCTATGTCCTGCCAAATAAAAATAAAAAAAAAGAGGGGAGTGAATCCAGTAGACTTTGGTGAAGGCACATTAGTGGTGGGATGAATGTGATGTAGTCATACAAATCATCAGAGTATTCGAAGTTATAACTATCACATGCAGTCTTTATTTATTTATTTATTTATTTATTTTCCTTTCCAGAACACTGCTCAGCTCTGGCTTATGGTGGTGGTATGGGAATTAAACCTGAAAACTTTGATGCCTCCGGCATTAAAGGCTCTTTGTATAATCTTTGTCCCGTCTCCCAGCCCTTCAGCTATCTCTCCAGACCTGCATGCAGTAAAACAATATTACCTCTATAAAATGTATTAAATTTTTGTGATATAAAATGTATAATTAGCCAATAATTATATATGTAAATATATAAATAAGTGTATAATTAGTAGAAGGTTTAAAGATCATTTGTACAATCTCATTTTATATGAACTATATATTTATGTGATTTATTTTTTATGTGAGGTAACTGAGAGCTGAAAATGTCAGGTGACAGGTTCAAGTTAGGACCAGGGACCAGATTTTATGGGTTTTTTTCCACTTCCCTGCCTGTCTGATAATAGATTTAAAGCAGAGATCTCACCAATATCTGTCCAAGTCTTTGGACATATGTTGGGCCAGTAAGTGACAGCACGGAGCCTGTTCTACAGTGCACTGTAAACTTAATATTCTGAATCCTTGATCTCCTCCTCACAATTGTAAGTCTCAAATATTTTCCCAAGTGTTAAATATGTATTCTAAAAAGTATAAAATAGGCACTTGCGCTTCCGGTCCCAGCGGCTCTGACAGAGGCTATGTCGGTCCTTTCTTCTGAGAGGTTGTGTAGTAGGAGGCTGACAGCTGCACTGAGAATGATCTAAGTGGTTTGCAAGGACCTTCTGGGCAAGAAAGTCGGCGTGAAATGTGATTGGTAGATTGACAGACAGACCTTTGTTCCCAGTCCCAAAGCTCCCTCCTTGGGGTCCTTGCTGGAATCCGGGTCTCCCCCCTCCCTGTCCCCACTCCATGAGCTATCTTGTCCCCTCTCCCCTCTTCCAGTTTGTCTGTTTTTTTTCCCTTAACTCCTTTGTGCTCAGCACCCATGACACCATTGAGGACTTGAACAAACTGATTGTGGCCCAGATGGCACCCACTGAAATAAGATCGTCCCTTTTGAGCCCCAGGCTCCCCAACTGCAGGGAAGTCGCTTCACAGGCGGTGAAGCAGGTCTGCAGGTGTCTATCTTTCTCTCCCCCTCTCTGTCTTCCCCTCCTCTCTCCATTTCTCTCTGTACTATCTAATAATGATGACACAAATAATAACAACAATAACTACAACAATAAAAAACAAGGGCAACAAAAAGGAAAATTAATAAATAAAAAAAAAATAATAAAAGATTGTCCTTAAGAAGTGGTACACCATCTTCAAAGACCACGTGTTCTGGGGGACTATGAAATCCATGACAGCATGAACCTGGAATTGTATTAACCGTAGAGACCCCCTCCCATGCCTTCCACCCCTACCCTGCTCCCATGCTGCTGTGGGCACCTTTTTCTAATGATTCATGTCAATAAAACAATAAAAAGAGGGAAACAAAGTAGAAAATAGTGAATTTTTTTTAAGTAGGATAGATACGATTAGACTTAGACTGGCGTTTGATAGAATACATTGCCTAGGAGCGACAAAAGCTCATGCTTTATATGTGTATCCACTTTATCATTTTTGTTTATTTATTTATGATATAGGTGGAGAGAAATTGAGATGTAATGGGGGAGAGAGAGGCAACTGCTGCACTGCTTCACCACTCCTGAAGCTTTACTCCTCGCAGTTGGAGACCAGGGGCTTGAACCCAGATCTTTGCACATGGGAACATGTGCACTTCCCTCATTTCATCATTTTTTTAGGTAGCAATATTTATTCAACACCTGTAACCTGCTGAGTAGAGAGTGATTACAAAATTTAGGTTCTCACAAGGAAGACAGCTAATAGTGTCACTAAATGAACAAAATATTTATAGGTTGGGATACCCTGTAGTGAAGGACATAGTTATTTTTCTTGTTCATTGCAAGGTGTTATCTCTGTCATAGATGTTCTATCAAGTTCTAACAGCACTAAAGAGTGCTGCTTCCAGAGTGAAGACACAATGGCGGAGAACTAAGAGTTAAGTATTAAGAGTGGAAAGCAAGATATGATAGTGTGACAGGAACAGGTAGGCTTCACTAGAACATCACATAGGATATATGGTTATAAAGATATAGGAAGAAGGAAATGGTTGTTAGAAATGAGGGCAAGTCAAGAAAACTGGACTAAGGAGTTTGGACCTATTTCACCAAATGGTTATTCTTGTGTGTGTGTGTGTGTGTGTGTGTGTGTGTGTGTGTACTTAATTTTTTTAAAATTTTTATTTAAGAAAGGATAAATTAACAAAACCATAGGGTAGGAGGGGTACAACTCCACACAATTCCCACCACCCAATCTCCATATCCCACCCCCTCCCCTGATAGCTTTCCCATTCTCTATCCCTCTGGGAGCATGGACCCAGGGTCATTGTGGGTTGTAGAAGGTGGAAGGTCTGGCTTCTGTAATTGCTTCCCCGCTGAACATGGCGTTGACTGGTCAGTCCATACTCCCAGTCTGCCTCTCTCTTTCCCTAGTAGGGTGGGTCTCTGGGGAAGTGGAGCTCCAGGACATATTGGTGGAGTCTTCAGTCCAGGGAAGGCTGGCCGGCAGTGGATATTCTTTAAGTGCTTGAAAAAAGGAGTAGTTGGCATACAGTAGCATTTGTTAGTTACTATTTTGATATCTTCCTGTACAAGAATTAGAGGGGCAGCAAGGTGGTGAGCCTGTTAGAGCTCACATATTATCATGATCAAGGACCTGGGCTCTGCCCCTGGTTCCCACCTACAGAGAGACAGCTTCATGAGAGGTGGAGCAGTGCTACAGGTGTCTCTCCTCTTCTATGACTGTCTCTCCCCCCCCTTCTTCCTCTTTCCTTCCATATTTCCCTTTCTCTTCCCTCCTCCTCATTTTTACCTCACTCTCTATCAAAGGGACAAAAAAAGGGTGTGGGAGGGGAATGGTCACCAAGGTATAGTGGAGTATTCTTGCAGGCACTAAGCCATAGCAATAACCCTTGTGGCAATATATATATATATATATATTAAGGAAAATAGCATACTGGTTATGCAAATCACTTTTATGTCCCAGGCTCCAAGGTCCCAGGTGCACCATCATAAGCCAGAGATAAACAGAGCTGTTCTGGAAAAAGAAGAGGGGGAGAGGGAAAGGGTTAGGAGAGAGTGGAGAGGGGAAGGAGGAAGAGAAAAATTAGAAAAGTAGAAAGTACCTGAAATTGGGGATGACCCAAAAAAGGATAATGCAAATCACATAAAACTAAAATCAAGTGAAGCATCATGATGTATACAATTATAGACAATTTCCATCTATATGTGTGTTTATCCAGAGCAGTGGACAAGATGGTTGCTTAGTGGGGGAGTATTCTTGAGGACTCAAAGATCCAGTCTAGAAAACTGAAGACACACTTTATCTCAGACAGGGGAAACTGACTACAAGGAGATTAATTCTCTATTCATGGAGGAACTGAGAGATCAGCCATAGCAGGAAGTTCCTTCCAGGATAGGCTAGTTGCAAAGAGGAGGCAGTGTTAGCAGTATCCAGATGCTAGGCATCCTGGAAGAGCTAAACCACAGAAGAAACTGTCTGGCCAATACAGGGACCATGGTGCAAGGGCCTGTCTGAAGGAGGCCTGGGACTGTTAGGAGGAAATGCTGTCATATCCAGAAAAACAGAACTATCTGCAGCATACGAAGTTTCTACTCTTTTTCTTTGGTTTGGTTTTTAACTTATTTTTATTATTGGAAAGAGACAGAGAGAAGTTGAGTGTTGGTCATCATTTCTCCTTTGGCTAATTCTGCTTCTGTTCCCCTGCATTGCTTGATGCTGTGGTCTAATTACATAATCATTGTTTTGCCTGAGACCCACCTTGCCTGCAGGGCATTAGTTTAATCCCCATTGGTTTGAGCTCTTTTTCCACTCTGCCTCCTTATCCTACATACTTCCTTTTTCCACCCTACCACTTCCGTCTCAGAAGATATTTAAAGGCATATCAATAAATGCAGCAGGGTATTGTGTGTTCCTCTTGTGATGAATAAGAGAGAGTACTACAGAATACTATAAGTGGTGAAGTAGCAACTGCAGGAATCTCTCTTTCTTTTTCCTTTCTCTCTGTCTCTATATCCCCTTTCTTTCTGTGTCTATGTAGTCAGTAAGTTAATACATAAAATATGTTGAAAATTCCCTACTCTTGCTTATTCATTAAAGTCAAATTAATGTTCTTGTTTAGCTCTTATTCTGTAGTACTCTTATTCTCTTATTCTGTAGTATTCTTATTCTCAGGATTAGTTCCTAATACCTTTCCTGTGCAGCAGCCTAGGTTGCTAGTTCCTGATCCCTTTCCCATGCAGCAGCCTAAGTTGGCTCTGGTCGAATTCTCTCCAACCGAGAGAGCACGTGCCTGGGAAGAAGCACCCTCAGGGTAGCCCAGCAGTTGAGAGGAGAGGAGGAGATAGAGGGAGAAAGAGAGATACCTGCATCCCTGCTTCAGCACTCATGAAGCTTTCCCCCCTGCAGGTAGGGATGAGGGGCTTGAACCTGGATTCTTGCACACTGTAATATGCACCACCATCTGGCCTCTCCATAAGTAGAAGCAAGCTAGCACAAAGAAGGCAAGAAAATAGTTAAAAACAAGCCTGACCTAAGAGATGGGATTCTATGAAAATTTATAAATAGATATTGAAATCTCTAATATTCTAGATATGTAAAAAGAGTTTATATTTTTATTTAATTTGGTATATTAATGAATTTTTTTCCAATCTGGGATAAATTCATACTTTATTCAAGGAAAAGCACTGCTATCATTTAATAGTAAAATATACATTTTCCCTGGTTACTGAAATAAACTTTCTTCCCATTAATTAAGAAATGAAAAAAAAAAGCCTCTACTCTTAGGGACAAGGCGGTAGCATTTGTGGTAGAACACACCTGTTATAATGTTCAAGCCCCCAGTTCTGCAGGGAAGAAGCTTTACAAGTGGTGAAGTAGCAACTGCAGGAATCTCTCTTTCTTTTCCCTTTCTCTCTATCTCTATATCCCCTTTCTTTCTGTGTCTATGTAGTCAGTAAGTTAATAAATAAAATATGTTGAAAATTACCTACTCTAGCTCATTCATTAAAGTCAAATTAATGTTCTTGTTTAGCTCTTATTCTGTAGTACTGTAAGCAGGAAATGCAAAAGTCCTATTAATATCAATTGCTGAAATTGTCCAATAACAATGTGAGCAGATGATACTTCATTTATTTTATATACTGTGGTTTTAGATGCTAATCTGGGATTGAAGCTCTGAAGCACATTCAAGTTTAAAATTGTGTTTCATTTGTAAAATATTATTGAGAAAACCATTAATAATTTACTACATGTGTACACAAATAGTAAGTATAATTTTTATTTCAGTACTACCAGGAAAACATAATTTCATTATTAACTTTTGCTCAAAAATGTACATTTTTGTTGAAACTGATTTTGCTGCTATTTTATGATTCTTTTCAAATAATACTATTACACATATATTAAATACATATATGAAAAAAATATATATAGAGAGAGAAAGATAGAAATAGAAAAAGTAGAGCCCAGGGACTTGATCCTAGGTCCTTACACACTTTAAGGTGTATATTCAACTGGGTGAGCCACCACCCAGACCCAATGGTGAATATATTTTCCACAAAGTTCTACTGTGGATGACCATCTAGAATCTTTGGGCAAGTGTTGGTATGCTTTAAAAACCCCTTCTGTTTCATTTGGTTTAATCCCCCTGCATTCTATTTACATAACCACTGCATTCTATTTACATAACCTCTGTTAACAAGCACCACCCTCCCTCCAGGGCATCAGTGGTTCAGTGGTAGAATTCTTGCCTGCTCCGCCCCCTCTCCTTGTCATACCCTGATTTTCACCAGTCACTTTTCTCTCCACCCTCTTTGCATTGCATCCTGTTCCCACCCTACTGGGCTAGTATATTTATAAGGACAAGATTGTTTGTAGTTTTTAGTTTAGCTTAGCTTGGTATAGATTGCACTGAGTCCTGCATGAATAAAGAGATACTGCCTACAGCTCAACCATGAGTCCTGGGTCGTCTGTCTCCCATCAATGAAGCTCAGCCCGACAGGCAAGGAAACTGAACCTTTACATTCATCTCCACACACATAGATCACGCTGCACATTGGGGGCCACTCACCAAAAGAAAGCTGGGTCAGCCTACTTTGCCACTCGGGGAAGACTGGTCCTGCACTGAGTACAGCCTAGAATGTTCCAGCTGTGACCATGGAGTTCAAGCTCAGACTGACAGGGATGCAGAGGTTACACAGGCTACTGTGCTAAATATGAAAAGGTATGAGTGCCAGATAAGATCGAAATGGTTTAAAGTTAATGGTATGTATATCATTTCCTCATATTTGGGACCTACTCTTTTCTCTGATCCAGCTTTCTAGTCCTATTCCCAACTCTGACACTGCTTCCCAGACAATACTTTCAGCCCACCTATATGCCTGAACCTGTCGGGTTCAGGCAATAACGACTAAAGTCATGGGCCACTTGGAATATACCTAAGAATAGACTTCCTAGCTTCTTCCCATATGAAGACTGTTGGTTCCATCTGTTTTATTCTTACCTTTAGGTTTCTGATTACTAAATTTACCCTGCTTTATACCTTATTGCTTTTCAGCCACCAAGTTGCATGACTTCCCTGGGTGGGCCATCTCACCTATGTGTCCTGGAACCTCACCCAGAGCCCTACCCCAGTAGAGAAAGATAGACAGGCTGGGGGTATAGATCAACCTCCCAACATACATATCCAGCAAAGAATCAATTATAGAAGCCATTTTGGCACCCCCATAATGATCCTGGGTCCATGCTCCCAGAGTGATAAAGAATAGGGAACTTTCCAGTGGAGGGGATGGGATCCTTCTTATACCACAATCTTGTTAATCCCTACTAAGTCACTAATAAAAAATAAATAAAATAAAAAAGGGTTCCTCCTAAAAGAGGGATGATTTGGGCAGGCAGACTCTATTTCATAGAGGAAAATTCCTAAGCAGAATATCAAGTGAGAACTCAGGTGAGAAACACTGAGCTGTCAGCAGTCCTAACAGGAGGAGAAAATGAGTGTGTTCAGCCCATACCACAAAGCTAATGCTCTAATCCTTTTCCCAGACACTCCTCTTACATACTGCTTCTAAAAATTGCAGGTTTTCCACCTGTAGGTATGTTGATCATGTTTGTAATACTGTTACTTGATATTTCAGAAGAAACATCCATTTCTCCATTATGTATTACCAAAAAGTCACAGGTAATAACTAAGGCAATAATGATTTCCACTCCTGGTATATATTTTTCCCCCAGAGCACTGCATAGTTCTGGCTTATTTTATTTTTATTTATTGGAGAGAGATGGAGAAATTGAGAGGAAGAGGGGAGCAAAAAGAGAAAGGGAGCTATCTGCAGTACTGCTTCATCACTTGTGATGTATTCCACCTGCAGGTGGGGAACCAGGCTTGAATCCAGACCCTTGAGCATTATAACTTGTACACTCAACCAGGTGCACCACTAACTGGCCTCTCTATTCCTTTCTATCTTTCCCTTACCTCTAGATTTCTCCTTGTCTCTATTGTGGTGAATGCCACCAGAAAACCAAATATTCAGAAAAGGAGAAACGATTTACACTGGGAGGCTTGGTGTCAGATCTCTCCAAAAATAATAAATAAATAAATAAATAATCAGCCTTTATTCTGTAGGGTATCTATACCTATAGGGCAGGTCTCTAAGTTACTTGGCATGATTTCATTGGTGCATAACAAGCAGGAAGTACAGAATTAGATTACTAGCAGTTGGCTCTTACAGTTACACATATAGTTATATCTATCTGTACATGCCTTCCTGTATAAGGCAGTGGCATTTCCTTTGTCCACATTTAGTCTGGCCTTTCTTTAACTATTTCACTATCAAATTGGAAAAAATAAAGAAAGAAAGGAAACTTTCCCTGCAATCCCTTTCTCTATACAATCTTCCCTCCACTTCCACACAAGAATTGATTTTCAACACAGCTTCATTAAGTGTCTACATATAAATTTTTATCTCCTAGTCTGTTCCCTAAGTAGCCTAACCTAAGACATAAAGGACTCTTAAGAATTCATAAACGCAATGCTCCTCACATAAGTGAGGCCTCTGATAAATCAATTTAAAGATAAAATAAATGGATACATAAATGAAAGAGTGAATAGTAAATGTCTCCAGATATTTACATAGACAAGAAAAAAAAACATACAGTAGGCAAGCAGAAAAGAAAGTCAAAGTAAATTAACTGATACTAAATGGCTTAGATGCAATGGTCAAATTTTCTAGTGCTAACTTTTTAAAAAGATACAGAGCTTGTATAGAAAACTTAAAAAGAAAGTATACTCTTGAGAAAGAAAGGGCAGGCAGGAACTAAGTCTGCATAGAATGAAAAGGCTTCTGGATTTATAAAGGCTCTTAGTTCACCTCCCACCCCCACCTGTGATTGGTCAATTTATATTTGCAAGTGTTAGCACAGTCCTTGTGATTTGCACAGGTGAGGATGGATGGGCACTGGAGTAGGTCACAGGTCATTGGTAGGTCTTCTTATGGCAGCCATCTTGTCTTATACTGAATCATAGATCAAGAGCAGCACCATCTTGGAAACACAGAGATAGAGAAATTAGAGCACTGCTCAGTTCTGGCTTATGGGACCTGGTCGCCTCAGGCATGAAATTCTTCTGCATAACCATCCCAGCCTGAGAGCAATGCATTTTAAAAGCATTACAATTTAGCCATAACTGAATCTAACTACTTGAAAGGCTGCTTTGTAAAGCACCCAACCCTTTAAAAAAAGCCAATGATAGTGACTGGAAATCTCTCTCTCTCTCTCTCTCCATATTTTAGGAAAGGTAGAGAGAGAGAGAGAGAGAGAGAGAATGCAGCACTGAAGCTTCCTTCAATGTGGTGGGGAGCTGGGCTATTTCACAGGCTATATATTTTAACAGTAATGTGACCCTTCTCTCTCTGTTCCCCATAAATCTACCTAACCTGCTTCATTTCCAGATATTAAGTCAATGATACCTTCATTTGGACTGGACTTTGCAGTCTCCACAATTCTGAGAAATAAATTCCTATTTTTTATACTCTAATGATCCAAATAAGTGGTAAACATTTGAAATAATACCTTGCTTTCCTGGGAGTCACATTTTATTGAAAGAATCAGCAGACTGTAGCCAAGAAAATAATCAGTGCAAATTATCATACTATTGCTGCTGAAGATTTCAAGAATCCTCTTATGAGGTCAGGCAGGTCCTTTCTGATATGTGGTGGCTAATCTATGTTTTTTGATTTTCATGTGTACCTTATAGAAATGGTCAAAGGACATTTTTTAAGTGATGAAAGATAGTTGATTAGTTATTTAGTTTATTTCTAAATATATAATTTTAATCAAATTTAAGAACATAAACTAGTGATCTATACAATCAACTCTCTTTACCCAACTCTCAAATTTCATTTCCTATACAACTGTTCTGTCATGTACTCAGTAAAATTTACCATAGCTTTTGCCTTGAACATACTAATTTTGAGACTATTCAAACTAAAAAAGCTATTCCTCAACCTAAAAATTGGAACCATTCTTTAACTTATAAAGTGATTTTATATTTTATCTCTCAGCAAGAATTCAATCTCCAAGAAAATCTGATACATTTCCCTTTACTAGGAAATCAACATGCATCTCGATAGTTGACTAAGCTTTCAGAACTTTATCTCCCTTTTATTATAAGTGATCCATCAGGGGGTCAAGGGTCAGGCCAAGTTGTCAGGCTTCCAGGCTGAAGAGAGGTTCATGGAGGTAAGGCCCTTATCAAGTGGAAGAAAGCACTGGGGGTGGGGTCCACCACGGTAATGCTAGCTCTGCTCAGACTTGTAGCCTCTCCTTGCTGACTTCCACCTTTATTTCTGTTCCACACAGCCTGTATACATTACATAAATCAGTATCAGGTGAAAAGTGTTAACATCACATCAATCAAGCAAAACGAGAGCTTAGTGCTAAAGCTATCACTGTGCTTTGAGTCAGGGCATAATCTTGTCCTGACATGATCTCACCTAAATCACTGGATTTGGATGTTTTTAGTCATAATGTTTGTATTAATCAGGATTCTACAGAGATTTAGATGACTCCTTTGTGGACTGTTAATATATGTTAGTTAAGGAATCACTTCTTCTTCTAGCGTTTGCCCTTCTTCCGTAGCCAGTCAACAGGTCAGGTTGAAAGCTGTCAAGAGCTGCTTGTTGCTGGCTTTGAAAGTGACTGGGATCCATATGGATTCAGTCTGCTAGGAAGGATCGTCAGTTTCCCCAATGAATGGGTACTCACAGGATGCACCAAGAGAAGGTCGATCCAATGCATCCCAAGGAATCACTTATAGGTATAGGCTGCTTTAGGCAAACCAATGGTGAATAGTACTTCAGAATTAAAAGAATGGGGTGAGGCTTCTGCCTGCCCCTAAGCAAAGTGGAATGGAAGGGGCTACCTGACATGAACCTTAAGTCTATGCATATATGCAGCAAAAGGGAACCAGAGACATGAATACACTAGTCTCATAGGCAACCACAACTGATCTCCTACAAATGCATTTTGTAGCTTAAATCCACCCAGAGGCAGAAGGCAAGACATTCTGATGAAACTCTCAGAGGCCAGGTAAAGTAGAAGAGAATGAGAGGGGAGGTGTATTGACTACACACTTTCAGGGTATGCAGTGATGAAGATAATAAACATTCCGTCTTGACTTTGTACTCATTCATTTTGCCTTACCCACCAGGTTTATTGAGACTCTTAGATTTCCAGATGCACTTGGTTGTACTTGTTCTCTCAATACCGCAACCTCACCTTACTGTTTAAGCAAGTAGACTTTTACTAGACTACCAAGAATTTTTAGGGATGCTTGAAACGTTTTACCTATTCTTTTGATGTCTTGTGTTGTTCTTTCACCTCTCTACAGTTAACTTTGAAAACTTTGAACACAGCAAACAATGAAAGGATGCACTAAAGTTTGAGATACCTCTTACATTTCCAAATGAGTGACACCTGCATTTCCATATGAGTGGTAACGTTGACTTGGAGTATTTTTCCCTAACACTAGAAAGGAAAATAAAAACTCAGTACCAAAAAGGAGGGTTTTTAGACAACTTATTAGCATGATAGTAGAGACATAGAACAAAATTAAACTAAGCAAATCAACTCTAAAGGTGAGGCCAGAGTTGTTAAAAGCAAACTCAGAATTGTAAAGGGCAGATTAATGAGCTTCTGGATTAGACGCCAATCAAAATATTAAAGGAACTGGCAATTAGCATGCTTAAAATTGTGACAAAGACAATAGCACTCACATATCTGCCAGAAGCAAGTATTAACAGAGAACTGTCCAAAGTTTCAGAGTGAGGGGAGAGAAGGATCAGAACAATGCTTGTTAGCTCCAACATTGACCTAGAAAGAGATACATTCACCAGGAGATTCCAAGCATCTTTTTAGTGTTTTCCTTAGTATGGGGAAGAATATATTTCAAGCACTCTCAGCTGAAGAACTCTTCATTAAGAAAACCTAATTCCCATTTGTTTGTACTTAATATTCACCAAGCAATCTTGACTGTAGGTTACATTTCCATCTGTTTGCTTCAGGGAGAAAATATGAGATACAAACACCACTTCATGAATGTCTAGTCTAAGTGCCATCTTGAAACCTGGTGCAACCATTAAGCACAGGTTACTGAGCAGGATGTGAGGGTCTTAAACTGGGCTCTGCCACTGATCTGATCCCGGCAAGAGACATAATGCTTCCAAGTTTGAGTTTCCTTGTCCTAAAGGAGATTTAAAATAGGAGTTTCGTATGGTCAGAGGAGTGGAAAGCAATCAGCCTATACCCTTCTTGATTCTTCATAGACAGGAGATGAGACTGAGGTTAAAAATGGAAGGGAAGAGAGATAGTAAAATGGTTTTATAAAAATGACTTTCTGAGGTCAGGGCAATGGTGCTCTGGGTTAAGCACACTTAGTACAAAGCACAAAGGCCCATGAGAAATTATCATGATTCAAGCTCCCGGCTCCTCACCTGCAGGGGGGTCGCTTCACAAGCATTGAAGCAGGTCTGCAGGTGTCTATCTTTCTCTCTCACTCTCTATCTTCCCCTCCCTTCTCAATTTCTCTCTGTCCTATCCAAGAAATCGAAAAAATGGCCTCCACAAGCAGTGAACTTGTAGTGCAGGCACCAAGCTCTAGCAATAATCCTGATGGAAAAATAAATAACTACATAAATAAAAATTAAAATGACTTTCTTGCCTGAGGATCCAAAATGCCAGGTTCAGTTTTCTGTACCACCATAAACCAGAGCTGAGCAGTGCTCTGGTAAAGCAAACAAACAAACATGTACTTGCTAGCACACCATTCAGCTTTGCTTTTGGTAGTGCTGGGGACTGAAACTGGGACTTCAGAGCCATAGGCATGAAAGTCTATATATTCCTGGCCCTTAGAGGAATTTATTAATGATATATGTACATCTGTATCTACACATGGTAGATACAGAATTTTTTCCCTACCAGTGCAATGCTCAGCTCTGACTTATGGTGGTCAGGGGCATACTGGGATGTGGGGAGGGGGTTGCACCTGGGACTTCAGAGTTTCAGGCATTAAAGTCTTTTTTTATATAACCATTATGCTTTCTCCCCTGCCCAAAGGGACCAAAATTCTGACTAACTCACCTCATGGTCCTCAACATCATATTTAAGTAGTCCAGATTAAACAGAGGATTTAAACAGCAGATACTGGAAAGAAGAAAGGGACAGGGTTAGGAAGGTTACCAAAGAAAGGGCACTGTAAGTCAAAAGCATGTCAACCCAAATTGGTTCAACCCTCTTCACTCACTTTATCTTACCTAGGAGATACCCTTATCTCAGGTGTAACTGCCATTCTGTCCTAGAACTCTGCCTTATTCAATAAACCTTTTGCCAGTGATATATTTTTCTGTGTTTTAAGTTGCCTTGTGTCAGTTATGTCATTACTTGGAGCATGCAAAAAAAAAAATCTTTAAATGTTTAATTTTTTATCTTTATTTATTTATTGGATAAAGACAGTCAGAAATTGAGAGGGAAGGGGGGGGTGATAGGAAGAGAGACAGAGAGAGACACTTGCACCCTGGCTTCAACACTCGCAAAGCTTTCCCCTTGCAGGTGGGTACTGAAGGCTTGAACCCGGGTCCTTGAGCACTATAACATGTACCCTCAACCAGGTGTGCTACCACCCAGCCCCCCAAAATCTTTATATCTAGACAGGGACTAGGTTTTGTGGACTACCTAACAGGAAATCACCTCTGAGCAACGATACCTTTCTGTTCTATGAGGAGAAGAGAAAGGTCAAAGAAAAAAGGGTCAGGGTGAAGTGGAAGCTATTCCCCTATGGCGAAGGCCTACAACTTCTTTTTCACAACTAAGGAAAACACCACCCTATTACTTCACTTTTGGAGACAATGGGGGGATTGAATCTGGTTATTGGGCAGTTTTCCAGCTGCTTTACTTACTCCTCCCCCTTGCCTTTCATGATTTTCAGCCTGATGGGAAAAATTCAAATTTAAGTAAGATTTGAAAATCCTGGTGGCGGTAAGCACACAGTGCACATATAAGGTTTTATTACTCAAATCACTTTGCCTGGAGGCTCTGGCTTCAAGGCCAAAGTCCAGCTTTGGAGGAAGTCCACTTTTAGAGGTGTGTCATTCATCTGGTCTAACCTGTCCAGAGACAGGAAGAATTCTGAACAGGTTGCCAAGCCTAAAAGTCAGCACACAGGAAAATGACTAGGAGAGATGACTAGATGACTAGGAAGTCAAAGTCTGGATAAGAAAATAAAAGTGATATTGACCAAGAACACAGACTAGATGGTTGGTCATTGCTATCAAGGAATGTTGCTTGACCAAGGGCTAGTAGTGGAAGCTGAGGGATACTCCTCAAACAATAACTCAGCACAGAAAAGGTGATACAATGCTCTGCAGTGTTGAGGAACAAATTCATACAACCTCTTTTGAAAGATTAAGTGCTGGGCAGCGTAGATAGCATAAGTGTTATGCAAAAAGACTCTTAGGCTTGAGGCTCCAAAGTCCAAGGTTTAATAACTCCCACTTCCACCACTACTACCAGAACTAAGGAGTGCCCTGGTGGAAAAAAAAAAAGGCTAAATATCATACAAAAAGGAAGAAAGGGTAGGGCTGAGGAGATAGCACAATGGTTATGCAAAAGATTTTCATGCCTGAGACTCTGAGGTCCCTGGTTCAGTCTCCAGCACCACCACAAGGCAGAGCTGAGAATAAGAAGATGAGGAGGAGAGCATAATGATTATGTGTTGTGACCCCAGCAGGACTTTGGGACTATTAGCATACGAATGACCTCACCCTGAGGTGAGGCATGGACTTCAAGCAGGTTGCTGTCTTTGGCTGCTGCTTCTCTTAGTCAGAAGCATCTCTGCAGAAGTGTTCCAGGTATCTGCCATGGCTACTTCTCCTGGGAACTGAACATGTGTGACTTTGCTAGCTGGTAAACTTTCAGACCCCTCTACAGCCATGAGCAACCTTTACTAGAGCTGATAATTATTTATCTTATGGGATTAAACTTTTGATAACTATACTTAGACTTTATGGACCTAGTGTACTCTTAACTCTTGATGATAATTGCTTATTTTGCCTTTTACCAGTTTCACCCCAATAAACCTTGTATTGTTTAAACCAGTTCCCAGCTCCCCACTGTGAATCCTTTTATGAGCCACAACAGCCCCCAAAACTCCTTTTAAGTTAAGTTTCAACAATTATGCAAAGAGCCTGTCATGCCTGAGGCTTCAAAGACCCAAGTTCAATTTCCTGCACCACCATAAACCAGAGTTGAATAGTGCTCTGGTATAAAATAAAATAAAATAAAATAAAATAAAATAAAATAAAATAAAATAAAAGAAATGAAATGAAATGAAAGCAAAAGGGAGGTATACAATGCAAACCTCCAAGGTAGAACCTTTCAGGCCCTGACACTACATGGGAACAGTGGAGCAGTACTCTGGTCTGTATATCTTCCAATTTAGGAAAAGTTAATGGTGATACAGCCAAGAATGTATCTCCATTATCCAGCCTCTGAACCATAGTCACCAACCTCTTCTTAAAATTGCCCAAGAGAAGCTGCAAAGCTGCCAATAAATTTGCATCTTGGACAACAGTGACCCCAGATCTCACTTGAGGTCTGATATTTTGTAATTTTTTAAATTAATTAATTAGTTAATTTATTCCCTTTTGTTGCCCTTGTTGCTTTATTTTTGTAATTATTATTGTTGTAGTAGCTGTTGGATAGGACAGAGAGAAATGGAGAGAGGAGGGGAAGACAGAGAGGAGGGGAGAAAGATAGACACCTGCAGACCTGCTTCACCGCCTCTGAAGCAATTCCCCTGCAGGTGGGGAGCCAGGGGCTAGAACCAGGATCCTTCTGCCCATCCTTGTGCTTTGCACCACATGCGCTTAAGCCGCTGCGCTACCGCCCGAGTCTGTGAGGTCTGATATTTTGGATAATACCATCCCTTTTCTTGAAAAAGTCTCCAAACAAGCCATGCTTTACCCAGACTCAGCTTTCTTTGCTTTTCCCAATGATCCTGCTTCACGCAACTACGTGTGCAACTAAACACACCAACCATGTGCCTAGGTCATCCTCTGGACATTCCAGCATCTGTTCTACATCTACCTTAAACATTGTAGCAAACAACAGACTGACAGGGGACAGATTCATAGGGTTAATTGCAAGGAGTTTAATGTTGGAACAACTTGCAAATGGGGCAGAGTAAAGGGAGTCAGTAAGGAAGAGCTATAATGATGAGAGATTAGCCAACAGAAAGCCTACTGACCTGAGTGCTAAAGATGCTGGGACACAGACACCTACTAGATCCTACAAACGCGCCTGAAGCTTGTAGGAAAAATGTGGCCACAGAGGAAGTAGTATGCAGATCATTTCATTTTAGTTTTTTCAGGTCTGGCACACTGTCTGGCACTAAAGAATCCAAGTTTCCATCTTGCCCTTTTGTTGGTGAGGCAGCTCTAAACAGAGAAAAACAAGAAGTCCACTCTCAAGCCCTATCCTGTAAGCAAATTCAGCTCTTCCTAGAAGTTCAGTCACTTGGGTCCATGTAAGACAGTCCTGGGCCACACCTTTCTCTCTCTCTCTCTCTATAAATAAATAAATATATATATATATATATATATATATATATATTTTTTTTTTTTTTTTGCCCAAGGCGATGTTTTTTTTGGTCAAAAAATTAGTTGTCCATAGATGTGGGGGCTGCTCATGGCTGCTTTTGGAACATTTTACCCTGCTTCTATTTCCCTTGTCTCCAACTTCTTGCTCTTTAAAATTTGGTATTTGCATTTTTTTTTTTTTTGCCTCCAGAGTTATCGCTGGTGCTCTGAGACTGCACTATGAAGCCATTGTTCTTGGAGGCCATTTTTCCCATTTTGCTGCCCTTGTTGCTACTGTTGTTGTTGGATAGAACAGAGAGAAACTGAGAGAGGAGGGGAAGACAGAGAGGGGGAGAGAAAGACACCTGCAGACCTGTGTCACCACTTGTGAAGTGACTCCCCTGCAGGTGGGGAGCCGGGGCTGGAACCAGGATCCTTACATCAGCCCTTGTGCTTTTGTGCCATGTGTGCTACTGCCCATCCCCTCTCCCTGGCATTTGCATTGTAACCTCCACCATACTGATAAAATTGATCATCATTTTAGATAACCCATTTGCTTTTTTTTTAAATGTTTTTATTTTGCAACCAGGCTTATTGCTGTGGCTAGGTCCTGGCTCCATGAATCCACCACTCCCAGTGGGCATTTTTCTTTCTTTCCTTCCTTCCTTCCTTCCTTCCTTCCTTCTTTCCTTCCTTCCTTCCTTCCTTCTTTCCTTCATTCCTTCATTCCTTCCTGTCTTTCTCTCTCTTTCCTCCTCTCCCTTCCTTCCTTCCTTTTTTTCTTCGTCTTCTATTTTATTTGACAGGACAGAGAGAAATTGAAAGAGTGTGGGGAATAGAGAGGGATAGAGAAAGATAGACACCTGCTGCTTCACTGTTTGTGAAGTCTCCCCCCTGTAGATGGGGAGCAAAGGCTTGAACCCCAGTCCTTGTGCTAGGTGATATGTGCACTTAGCCACTAGGCTTCTACCCATTGGGATTTTATATTTAAATTAAGAGCAAGTTGTGAGTGTGTGAGCGGGGAGAGTAGTTAAAAGTACCTGAATTGAATTATAGCTCTACCACTTACTAGTGGTGAGGTTTTAGAAACAATTATTTAAATTCCCTAGACTTTAATATCCATAGATGCAAACAGGATGACTAATGACACCCATGATGACACAACACACAACAGATTACAATACATTTAGTGGCTTAAAACAACACAAATTTGTTAATTTACAGTCTCAAGGCCAGAAGTCTGGAATGATTTTCATGAAGTCAAAATCAAGATATGTGTGGTAAAGATGAATTCCTCCTGGAGCTGCTAGGGAAATGTCCATTTTTGCTTTTTAAAGTTTATATATATATATATACTGTTCCCATTCCTTGGTTCATGGCTGCACCCACACCAGCTTCTAAGTCCATCTCACATTTTCTTCTCTGACACTGATCCTACTGTCTCCCATTTATAAGAACTAACTCAGTATATTAGGCTCATTTGAATAATCCAGGATAATCTTCCCTTATGGAGACCCTTAATCTAATCATATCTGTTAAATTCACTGTTCAATGGAAGACAACATAGTTATCTGATTCTGAGGATTTTAACATGAGCATAATTTAGTACTTTCTCTCATCCTCTGTTTCCTACTCTTCCTTTCTGGCTCTCTGACTCTATAAGAAAAATAAAGAGAGAGAGAGAGAGAAAACCACTGAGAGTGGTAGAGTTATTGTGTAGGCACTGAGCCTTAGCAATAGCTCTGGAAGAAAACAAAACTAAAACTAAACTAAAGTAAAGGAAACTAAACTAAACCTAGATAGTATTCCTGCTTTGTCATGCTAACAACCCAGTTTTCACTTGGCCTCCACTAAACTGCCGGAAACTTTGATGCTGTCATCTGTCTGTCTGTCATTCTCTCATGGTCTGAAAAAAAAAACAGGCTGAAGCTGTGAAGCTCTGGTATCAAGCAAGCAAAATAAAGTAAAACCTAATATTAAAATTCTTATTTTCTGAGATTCCTTTCTATTGTTTATGCCTTTTCTCCTCCTCCTTCTTTCCTTTAAAGTTCCTCTCTACTGTTGCCTCAAACCACCATCTCTCAACTTCACATCTCTACTTGCTCACAGCTTTGTCTTCTGAATTAATGCTTCCACAACCTTGCAAATTTCCATTCTCTAGTATCTATATTTATTTATTAGGTAAAGACATCCAGAAATTGAGAGGAAAGGGGAGGTAGAGAGGGAGAAGGCGGAGAGACACCTGCAGCCCTGCTTCACCACTTGTGCAATGTAACTTGTGCATTCAACCAGGTATGCTATCACTCTCTCCCCCCTTTAATTTTTTTTATTTACTCCCCCCAACCAATATCCAGGGTTCATGCATATATCATTCCACTACTCTTGGGCTTATATTTCTTCCTCTTTTTAAAATTTAATTTTATTAGTTATTTAATAATGATTGACAAGATTGTGGGATAAGAGGAGTACAATTCCACACAATTCCCACTACCAGAATTTCACATTCCATCCCCTCCGTTGGAAGGTTCCCTATTCTTTATCCCTCTGGGAGAATGGACCAAAGATCTTTATGGGATGCAGAAGGTGGAAGGTCTGGCTTCTGTAATTGCTTCTCCACTGAACATGGACATTGACAGTTCTATCCAAATCCCAGCCTGTTTCTATCTTTCCCTAGGTGGGATAGGGCTCTGGGGAGGTGGGGTTCCAGGACACATTGTTGAGATTGTCTGTCCAGGGAGGTCAGAGCACTCACTGCTCAGCTCTGGTTTATGGTGGTCCAGGCGATTGAACCTAAGACTCTATAGCCTAAAGCTTGAGAGTCTCTTTGCATAACCATTATGCTATCTACCCCAGCCCCCACTCTATGTGTGTAATTACCAAGGGAAAATTGGCATATCTTTTCTTCTTTTCCTTTACTTATGTAGAAAACAAGGAACTTGCAAATGAAAATCTAGATTATAACTCTTTTTTGGAGGCTAGTACTATTTAAAATACCTTTTATTCTGGGAGAACAGTTAAAGTCTGAGGCAACTGTCAGAGTTTGAGTCTGTTCCTGAGAAGATCCAGGTTGAGTTAGGGAGAAAACATGTAGAAATCTAACTGATTCTGAATAAGAACACAGCTGCATTTTAGCCTAGATTTCCTGAAAGGTTGACTTCCTTCTTGATTTGTATTTTTTTTTTGCCTCCAGGGTTATTATTGGGGCTCAGTGCCTGTACTAAGAATCCAATGCTCCTGAGACCTTTATTTTATTCTATTTTATTTTATTTTTTGGTTCTTTGGATAGGACTGAGAGAAATTGAGAGGGGAAGGAAAGATAGAGATGGAAAAAGAAGGATAAATACCTGCAGACCTGCTTCACTGCTTATGAAGGAAACCCACTACAGGTGGGGAGTCACGGGTTGGGCTCGAACTGGGATCCTTGTTCGGGTCCTAGTGCTTCACACCATGTGTGCTTAATTGTGTGCACCACTGCCTGGCCCCCTTCTTTGTGATTTGTATTCATTACTTTCTCCCCTTGGAGAACCAAATCACCTTCAACAGTTGAAAACCCAACTGTTTGTTTGCTTAGACTCAATTCCAAGTCACCCCAGGCAAGTGCAATTTATTTTGTACCCTAAGGCATAAAGTTTAGGAGATCACAGTGAGTACTACTAATCCAGAGAAAAGTGAATTTGTAAATTATTAACATTCATTTGCAAAAGTTCTTCAACCTAATCCAAGTGACCACGCTTAATATTTTCAATAGAAAAATGTTGATTTCTATATTGGTAGTAGCTTAGACTCTCAAGGTTAAAAAAACAAACAAACAAGAAGCAAAGAAACATGCCCTTTTATAATTTATATAGGATAAAAGTATATTGTGGAAAACTAGGTAAGTATAAACATAAATCCTGTTCCTTTGTGTGGCTGTATACACTTTAATACATTTCTCTGTTTTTTTATATAAAGAAACGGTAAAATTATGGATAAATGGAAACATATATGATTCTTGACAGGGTTAGATAAGTGAAAGAAGTTCCTAGAATGGTACCTTGTGGTGCCTTTGGTGGTTTGTCTTTTATAGACTCGTCACCATTCCCTCTGAAGTCTGGGGTTCTCTTTGAAGATTCCCTTCCCAGTGTGGCTTTAGGATAGAGTTTGCCAGAGAGGATCAAATATGGCAGCCATCTCTGTGTGGTCTTTTCCCTTCCTCCTCAAGACTCTGCTTGAT
Source organism: Erinaceus europaeus (assembly GCF_950295315.1). Classification (NCBI taxonomy): domain Eukaryota; kingdom Metazoa; phylum Chordata; class Mammalia; order Eulipotyphla; family Erinaceidae; genus Erinaceus; species Erinaceus europaeus. The sequence goes on from NC_080168.1 coordinate 30,106,443, forward strand.
GCTTCATTTTGATGGCTAGATGCTCATGAATTCTTAACTGTTGGAGTTCTGATAATGCCACTCATGCTAATGTTTCAAAGATGTGGTCTGTACCTGTCACTTGAGTCTGGATTCCAGTTGGAAGCTTCCAGCCCTTAATTCTTTGAGTCTAAGGTAACTCTCTTTACTAAGCTAACCCTACATTAGTCCAATGCCAAAATACTCTAGTAAAGTTCATCCCTAAACTCATGAAATTTGGATTTGCAAATCATCTCAATGAGACATCCACATTTTGCTTTTTGATTCTTATTAGTTTGTTTATTTGCTTGTTTTGATTGAGATAGAAAAGGAAGGGAGGGCGCCCAGGCGGTGGTGTACCTGGTTAAGCACACACATTATAGTGCACAAGGGCTGGGGTTCAAGCCTGTATGGGGAAAGCTTCATTAATGGCGAAACAGGGCTCTATCTCCCATCTCCCCTCTTAATTTCTCTCTGTCTGTACCTAATACTAAGCAAATAAATAGATAGAAAAAACTTAAACAAGAAAAAAAAAGAAAAGAAAAGAAAACCAAGGAGGCAGAGAGAGAGAAAATGAGAGAGACCAAAGCACCAAAGCTTCCTTTAGGGCCATGGATTCCAGGTTTGAATTTGGGCCACACACATGGCAAAGTAGCACACTATCTTTCTTTGCTTTGAAAAAAGTTATTTTGATTATATTTCTTTACAGTGTTCCATACTTCTTTACTTTTTTTTTTAGTGATTTAATAATGATTAACAAGATTGTAAGGTAACAGGGGTACAATTCCATATAGCTCCCACCTCCAGAGTTCTATATCCCATCCCCTCCATTGGAAGCTTCCTTATTCTTTATTCTATCCCTGTGAGTATGGGCCAAAATTATTTATGGGGTGCAGAAGGTAGAAGTTTTGTCTTCTGTATTTGTTATTCTGCTAGACATTGGCAGGTCGATCCATACCCCAGCCTATTTCTGTCTTTTCCAAAAGGGATAGGGCTCTGGAGAGGTGAGGTTCTGGGACATATTGGTGAGGCTGTCTGCCCAGGGAAGTCAGGATGGCATCATAGTAGCATCTGCAACTTGGTGACTGAAAGGCAGTAAGATATAAAGCAGGACAAATTGTTTAATAAGCAGGACCCCAAAGGCAGGAAGAAAGCAGATGAAATTAGGGTCTTTGGGTTGGGAAGAAGCTAGGAGGTCTATTTTAGGTATGTTCCAAGGGTCCCATAACTTCAGTAATTTTTGCCTGACCCTGATAGTTAGCGGATGGACAAAAAGTATTGTCTGGAAAGATGGTGTCAGAGTTGAGAATAGGGCTAGAAAGCTGGATTAGGGCAGAGTAGCTGTCCAACATGAGGAAAATATATAAATACCATTAACTGTAAACCCCATCAATCTGACCTAGGGCCCATATGTTAATTTATAGCACAGGGGCCTATGTACCCTCTAAGTTCCATCGGTCTGAACTCAGAGTCCATGGTCACAGGTGGGAACATTCTAGGCTGCACTCATTTCAGGACCAGTCTTCCTTGAGTGGCAGAGTAGGCTGGCACAGCCTCTTTTGAGAGGGTGGGGCAGTCCCTACCATTGCTGCTCTATAGTGATTATTTACTATTTCTTTTAAAGGCAGATTTTATACTCTGCCAAAATGAGAGCTTTATATTTGTTTATCCATTTCTGAAAAATCTCCAACACCTAATAATTTGTTTTTTAAACTGGACTTTATTGGTATTTTATGAAATTTTTCAATTAATTTGACAAACTGAAATTTACCACTATTACCATTGCTAGTCTGTGTTATTATCCCAGTCTGTTCCTCCCTTTATGAATTATTGGGGATGGATCTCCTGTTATGAGGATAACAATTAAATTTTCAACTATTTCTCTACAAATTACTCTGCTACATGGATATGCTAAAGCTATAATTCATGAGTGGGAGTTAATGATATAGTCACTTGATGTATTTTATAATTGTGTGTGTATTTTTTAAGGTTTCTTTTGTTTAATAGTGTGAATAAGTTATTTTAGGAATGTTTAATGTTGTCCATTTTAGGAAGGTGGGGACTCAGGAGCTAGGCTAGGATGGGAGTGAAATCCTGCACAGGCGCGTAGTGCAAGGGAGCTGAAAAAAGCTTCCTTCCTTCCTTCCTTCCTTCCTTCCTTCCTTCCTTCCTTCCTTCCTTCCTTCCTTCCTTCCTCCCTCCCTCCCTCCCTCCCTCCCTCCCTCCCTCCTTTCTTTCTTTCTTTCTTTCTTTCTTTCTTTCTTTCTTTCTTTTTTTGCCTCCAGGGTTATTGTTGTGGTTTCGTACCTGCACCACGAATACCACTGCTCCTGGGAGCTATTTTTGTTTCCTTTTATTTTGTTGCCCTTGTTTTTTTTTTTAAATTGTTGTGGTTATTATTATTGTTGTTATTGATGTAGTTGTTGTGGATAGGACAGAGAAGTGGAGAGAGAAGGGGAAGACAGAAAGGGGGAGATAAAGACACCTGCAGATCTGCTTCACTGCTTGTGAGGCGACTCCCTTGTAGAGGGCAGCCAGGGGCTCGAACCGGGAACCTTATGTCCATTCTTACACTTTGTGCCATGTGCACTTAACCCACTGCACTACTGCTCAACCTCCTGAAAGATGATTTATAAGCTGAGTTGAAAAGTAGGGGCCAGGCAGTGGCACACCTATTTAAGTGCTCCCATTATAGTGATCAAGGACCCAGGTTCAAGCCCTAGTCTCTACCTGCAGGAGGAAAACTTCACGAGTGGTGAAACAGGGCTGCCGGTGTCTCTTTGTCTCTCTCCTTCTCTATCTCTCCCCTCCTCATTTTTTCTCTGTCTTTATGCAATATATATATATATATTTTTAAAAAAAGAACATTAAAAAAAAAAACCTCAGTCTTCCCTGGGCAGGTGACCTCACCAATGTGTATCATATAGACATATAATTATAGAAATAATAGCCAGCTCATATCTGGGACCTTGAGAGAACTACTGTAGCTTCCATTGGAGGGAATGGGGACACAGAACTCTGATGGTGGGAATGGTGTGCAATTATACCCCTGTTATCTTATAATTTTGTAAATCAATATTAAGTCATTAATAGAATTAAAACAAAAAAAAGAAAAGCAAGTCAGTAAAAAAAAAAATTGAGGCCTGGGTAGAAAGAAAGAAAGTAATTGTTGACATTTTCTTATACCTAAGTCCATGTCCTAAGTCTTCAGCCATATTATTTGCTCAACATTCAACCTATGATCTAGAAAGTGCTGAGACTGGATGGTGGTGCACTTGGTTAAGTGCATACACTACAGTGATCAAGGACCTGAATTCAAGCCCCCAGTCCCAGGAGGGAAGCTTCACAAGTGGTGGAACAGGGATGCAGATGTCTCTCTGTTTGTCCTTCTCTCCATCAACCTATTCCCTCTCAATTTCTGGCATCTCTTTTCCATAAATAAATAAAGATAATAAGAAAGTAAACAGAATAGAGAGAATTAAACATATGAATGAAAAAAAAGTGCCTACTATTATATCCCTGTAGCACACAGTTTTCTAGAAAGTATGTGCAGATATGGTCATGAAAACAACCAAAAGAAGATACCTATAGATGTTGTGGGTAGGATAATAGGAACAGTCAGATAGACATACCATGGACTAGCAAAAGTGTGAGTTGCCCAAGGACTAAAGAAGAAAAGGGATGCAGCAAACCAATACCACAGAGTAAGAGCCACCCAATGCTCATCTTTGTAGGATGTGACCCCTTCCTGATCTGCAGGGGTGAGGCACTTTGATCTCCTTCCTCTGCAAGCTGACCTTCCTGTTGGTGGCAACTAGATGAGTCTCACTTATGCTCTCTGTAGATTGTTGGATTCCTAAGGCAGAGCAGGAAAAAATATAGACTTTGTTAGAGGTAGGGCCAAATATAGTATGATAAACACTATTCTATTTTACAGATCAAAAATCTGAGGTTCAAAGAAGTTAAATGCTTTCTCAAGGTCACAGAACTCAAAAGGATTCACATATTCATATCTAAATAGTTAAAACTGTAGTCTCTGGAAGATTCTGCAGGGAAGCAAGTTGATAGGCTAACACATACCAAAATTCGCTGGGTAAACGGTACAAAAAGGACAGGATTCAGATAATGGAAACCTGTGATTGACATTGTGGTTATGTTCTCTCATAAAGAGAACATAAATCAAGACAAATTCACTGAGAACAATTATCATGATAATTTTATCACTTGTGTCAATTATCATGAATATATTATCAATTAGTTTGTTTGCAGACATAGCAAGATTGTTTCCTCTTTCTCTTCCTCCCTCCTTTCTTTCTTTCTTTCTTTCTTTCTTTCTTTCTTTCTTTCTTTCTTTCTTTCTCTCTCTCTTTCTTTCTTCTTGCCACCAGGGTTTTGCTGGAGTTTTGTTTGTATGTATGATTCTATATTTTCTTTAAATTTTTTATTGATTTAATTATGACCAACAAGATCATAAGATAAGAGGGGTACAAGTCCACACAATTCCCACCAGATTCTAGAGCTCTGTATCCCGTTCCCTTTATTGGAAGCTTTCCTATTCTTTATCCCTCTTTATCTTTATATTCTTATATTCTTTATCCTTGGGAGCATGGACCCTAGATCATTATAGGGTTCAGAAAGTAGAAGCTCTGGCTTTTGTAATTGCTTCTCCACTGGACATGGGTGTTGGCAGGTTGATCCATACTCCTGTCCTGTTTCTGTCTTTCCCAAGTGAGACAGGACTCTGAAGAGATGGGGTTCTGGACACATTGGCGAGGTCATCTGCCCAGGGAAGTCATGTTAGCATCATGGTAGAATCTGCAACTTGGTGGCTAATAAGAGTTAAGATAAACTTTTTTCTGTTCTAAATTGAGAGTGTGCCAGAGAAAGAGAGAGACAGGGTGAGAAGGAGAGACACCATAGCACCATTCATGAAACTTCCCCTTAGCATGGTACTGTTGTATGGTAGCCAGGTACCTGAACCCAGGTCCTTGAACATGATGAAGTCTAAATTTGACAAGATGAACTACCTCTTAGCTCTTACAAAATTAGTTTTAATTGTGCCTATGGAATGCCAAACATCTAAATATTAAGTAAAAGTAAAGGAATTTTTTTCCTCAATATTTTTGAATAAACAGCAAAATATTTAAATATGTAATGGATTTACCAATCAAGTCTTATTTATTTCTTTTATTATTTTTTTTACCAGAGTAAAAAAACAGATCTGGAATATGAAGGTGCTGGGGATTTCACATCAATCAAGTTTTATAATAATAAGATTTAGAGAAGTCGCTGCAGTGTTAGAAAAAATATTTGTCTACATTATCTCATCTAATCCACATAACAACCTCACTCTCTTATTAGTATTACTTCACATATTATAGATGAAGAAAAGGAGACTAAGAAAAGTTAATAATTTTTCTAACATCATGGAGTTGGTTTGAGGTAGAATTAGGTCTGAAAACTCTGACCTAACTTTGGTTGTGTGTGGTGTGGAACTATACATTGTAATCTTACAGTCTTGTAACAAACTATTAATAATAAATAAATAAATAAACAAACTTCTGACTTCTTGATTTAATGGCTATAATCATTGTTATTTACTGATAAACCTCCTTGATAAAGATATGTTATAGATATTTAACACAGTGAATACACAGAAATCCAAATAAGATAATCCTGATAGAGGTTAAAATAAGCCTATAACAGCTATACTTGCTTTTAACTTGATATTTCTATATTTCCCATGCTTCAAGATCAAATAAGGACACAAATCAATGAGTAAGTAGAATCCAGGAGGGGTTTGGGCAGAGTTCAAAGGTATGAAGAAAACCCTACCAGTAGGAGCACCCTGGCAGATCTGAGACAGAGAATCCCAACTTTGAGCAATAACTCTGGATCATGCTCTTTCTTTCATCAGCAAAGTTGCCTAAAATTTAAATTTATGTCTAGTGTGTATAGTCCCCAAGGGGAAATAGATTTTTTCATTCACAACTAGCACCAAGTCTAGCATATGTGTATATATATTTAAAATAAATGAGTAAAATATGCCAACTATATATGTATCACTAGACCAGTAATTAAATCAAGACATGGTCATTCAAAAAGCAATCAAAGCATTTCACAAATCATCTAAGTCTTGGAATATGTGTACAAACAGCCTTTGAAAGTGTGAAATAATCTATGAATGCAAAGTGATAATACCACAGAGCTGCTACTAATATGATTTTTGCCCTCCAAAGTCTTTTATATCATCAATGGCACTCAAGTCAAAACTGATATAAACTAGCTTATATTTTTTTAAAAAGAGATTATTTACTTATTAATGAGAGAGATAGGAGGAGAGAAAGAAAGAACCTGAGGATCACTGTAGTACAGGTGCTATAGGGGATTGAACTCCGGACCTCATTCTTGAGGAGGCTAATGCTTTATCCACGGCACCACCTCTGGGACCACAAACTAGCTTATTGTAATACATATTCTTTGCCCTCCAGAACAGTCCTCCATGATTCAATGCTCTAGAGCCAGAGAGGGCAATATTTTTCTGACAAGGGTAATTTTAATATTTATCACATCATTTATGAGCCATAAAGATGATCAATTAAGGGTGAGGGAGATACCATAATGAATGGTTATGCAAACAGACACTCGTGCCTGAGACTCCCAGGTCCCTGGTTCAATGCCATGTACCACCGTAAGCCAGACGTGAGCAGTGCTCTGGCAAGAAAAATAAAATCATTTAAAAGCCTAGCACTTAGAAATATAAACAACAAAAACAAAGCAACTTGTAAAAATAAATAAATAAGAAGTAGCCAAACTGCTGTTAAGACTAAAAGCTAAGCTCGTTATCCTTGGGGGCCCAGGGATGGGCTGGACACAGAATTGTGGTGGTGGGTGCTTTGTGGAACTGGTTGTCTTGACAGAGCCAGATCAAATGCTCTGGAGATGGTCCTAACTTCATTGCCCACTGGTTGCCTGTCAGGTTTAGCCAGGAAAGGGCTAGCAGGACACAGGATAGCCAAAGGACTGGGAATTCATCACCTACTTTATTTTGGGCCACCGTGGTCTGACTTTGTGTCTGTAATAAAGAGCTTATATCTGCCACATAGTTGTCTTGGGTAGCTATATTCTCCTCCAGCCTGAGTTACTGTTCATAAAGTTTACCTCTTCATGCCAGGGTGGTAATGGTTTCCCACTGTTTATCATTTCTGGAGCACTTCACTATTCCTTGTTGAGTGCATACCTATACTTTTGGAGACAGTCCCTTAACAAGACTCTTAATTATCCCTGTACAGATTCCCATCTGTTTCCTGCCAGAACCTTGACTGATAAAGAACACTCAGACTATTAGCATAAAATGAGAAAAATAAAATCACATGCGAAGATGCTTTCCTTTGCATACACTTCCACTTTCTCCTTGGTCTTGAAAATATTCTGACCACTGATACACTCCCACAAAGTGGGACTGTCTCCTTTCCTAAAGCACAGATTGTGGGCCATGTCTCAAAGTCTGTGGACTGCAGAGGAATCAAGTGACAAGTCATCCACTTCATCAGCTTACCCTGAAATTAAGGGAAAAAATGTGCAAGAGAATATTATGTCTTTGTCTCAGAGTCAAATAAATATGCAAAGCAAGATGAGGTTGTTAGCAGAGACAGAGATCTGAGGACAGAGCCAAGGGGTGAAAAATTGGGAGATGAAAAACTAGTAAAAGGAGAATAAAGGGGACAGGGCAGCAGGGACATCCATTGATATAAAATACAAGTCATTAAAAAACAAGGGAAATCTAGAATTGAAAGATCAATTGTTTCAAAAACAAAACAAAACAAAGAACAAAAAACAACACACGAGATAAAGTTTTCTAGAGGCAAAGGGGTACAGTGTGCTGCACTGACGGGTAAAGGAAGTTGGGAAAGGAAGATCTGGTTGAACAAGGCCAAGAAGGAAAAGAAAATGTAGAGCATGCACCCAAGGCTGAAATGAAATGTTTGATTCTTAACAGATGATTAGACTCACTAGTTGACTAATTTAAATGAATTTTTCTGCTTTTCAAACAGATGATAATATCCTGTGGACATAAGTTGTAGCTGGGTATTTTTGTAAAATGAGCTGAAAATGATTGAAACAGAGGAAATGACAGGAATCTCTACCTCCCCTCCACTGCACCCCCCAGCACTGCACCTCATTTTAGCTGTTCTGATGAAGGAACAGGAGTTAGATTTGCACATGAGACCTCTAGGTAATCTATATTTAAAAGTGTCTTCATGTGGAGCAGCACAGTTGGAAATACACTTCAGAGGCTGATGGCATTATTTAATTATGCTGATGTTTCCCTGAATGGCATGTTAATACCCTGCCAGGTGGGTATGCAGGGATGGGGGGGGGGGCAGTGATGGTGCAAAAGGGAGGAGTGGTTTCCTGCAGACATTCATGTTGTATCCAGCCAGGTCACGCAGAAGAGTAGGTTGAGGAGAATTTATTAACCACATTGAAAAGCTGCATTACAGAAATCGAAGACAAGGACATTCAAACGGTGAATGAAAGTTTAGAGATCTGTTATCTCCAGAGACGTTTGCTGTCAGAGTTTCAATCTTGTGTTTAAGTTTCCGTGTGCCTGTTAGCAAATGCAGAGTTTAAAATAACATTAAACATAGATCAAAAGCAGCGAAGTTGAATACATACATTCCATATTTTGCCATATTTAAAATTTATCTGGAGAGGGATCCATTTTCATTGTTTATTTCTCGGTTTTCTAATCTCTATTTTAAGATGGTGTGCATATCTTATGCATGGTGCCAATTAAAAAGGCTTTCTATTTTTGAACATAGTGATATCGCTGTTCTTATGTTACATATTCTCCTTAATGTTTTTCTTCCTTTTAGAAACAAAATGGAGCATAAGCATTTTAAGAGCATTTAATTTCAGCACATATATATTCTTCATTTGAAGTTGGAATTGATTTTCATTGTAGACTATTAAAATAAATGTACTATTCTCAGACACTTAAGGGCCTTATGGTTGCTTGATTTCTTTTCTATATCATCTTTAGTTCATCAACCAAACCATAGTTTTTCCATCATTTTAGGACATCATCTGTTTTTTGCATATTGTTATGTTTATGATATCAGATGCCAGAGTGACACTTATTTCTCTGTCCTTAAACTCCCCAGTGTCTCGAGGTGAAAGAAAAGCCCTAATGGAAACCAGATTTTATAATAAGCTCCTTGGTTGTTATCTTTAATCTCTTTAGTTTGAGCAGTTGGAGTCATTTAATTCTCACATGTAGATTTATGGGGACATTACTAATAAGCATACACAGCAATACTACATTGCAGGGTAAACTACACTTCAGTAAGAATGCAGACAGCAGTTAACAATTATTGAGGATTATGATAGAGACTGGAGACTACTAATCGTAATCATATCCACGATCAAGTTATATATTTTTTCTACATTAATAAGTATTTCCCTTTTTTTTTTTTTTACTGGTGGATGCTTGAAATAAATACAACATCTCCAGCCTTTCTCCTTAGACCACTGAATGGATTCAGGAAAGACAGATGCTCATCACAGAACAAGTTGCAAAGTCTTCTGTTCCCCAGTACAGAAGAATGCCATGTGACATATAATCTGCTGACATTGGAGTTCTTAGTGTTGAAGAGAAATAAACTTCTGCCTTTATTTTATTTTTTTAAACCTTTATTTATTAATTGGATAGAGACTGAGAGAAATTGAGATGGGACAATCAAATACCTAGGAATAAAGCTGACCAAAGAAGTGAAAGACTTGTATGCTGAACATTATGAGTCACTACTTAAGGAAATAGAAACTGATACCAAGAAATGGAAAGATATCCCATGCTCATGGATTGGAAGAATAAATATCATCAAAATGAATATTCTCCCCAGAGCCATATACAAATTTAATGCAATGCCCATCAAAGTTCCACCAAGCTTCTTTAAGAGAATAGAACAAACACTACAATCATTTATCTGTAACCTGAAAACACCTAGAATTGCCAAAATCATCTTAAGGAAAAGAAACAGAAATGGAGGCATCACACTCCCAGGCCTTAAACTATATTATAAAGCCATCATCATCAAAACAGCATGGTACTGGAACAAAAATAGGCACACAGACCAGTGGAACAGAATTGAAAGCCCAGAAGTAAATCCCCACACCTATGGACATCTAATCTTTGATAAGGGGGCCCAAAGGATTAAATGGAAAAAGGAGGCTCTCTTCAATAAATGGTGCTGGGAAAACTGGGTTGAAACTTGCAGAAGAATGAAATTGAACCACTTTATCTCACAAGAAACAAAAATCAACTCCAAATGGATCAAAGACCTAGATGTCAGACCAGAAACAATCAAATTCTTAGAGGAAAACACTGGTAAAACAGTTTCCCACCTACATCTCAAGGACATCTTTGATGAATCAAACCCAATTGCAAGGAAGACTAAAGCAGAAACAAACCAATGGGACTACATCAAATTGAAAAGCTTCTGCACTGACAAAGAAGCTATTAAACAAACAGAGACCCCTCACAGAATGGGAGAAGATCTTCACATGCCATACATCAGACAAGAAACTAATCATCAAAATATATAAAGAGCTCAGCAAACTTAGCCGCAAAAAAGCAAATGACCCCATCCAAAAATGGGCAGAGGAAATGAACAAAACATTCACCACAGAGGAGATCCAAAAGGCTAACAAACATATGAAAAACTGCTCTAGGTCACTGATTGTCAGAGAAATGCATATTAAGACAACACTAAGATACCACCTCACTCCTGTAAGAATGGCATACATCAAAAAGGACAGCAGCAACAAATGCTGGAGAGGTTGTGGGGACAGAGGAACCCTTTTACATTGCTGGTGGGAATGTAAATTGGTACAGCCTCTGTGGAGAGCAGTCTGAAACACTCTCAGAAGGCTAGACATGGACCTTCCATATGATCCAGTAATTCCTCTCCTGGGATTATACCCCAAGGACTCCATAACACCCAACCAAAAAGAGGTGTGTACTCCTATGTTCATAGCAGCACAATTCATAATAGCTAAAACCTGGAAGCAACCCTGGTGCCCAACAACAGATGAGTGGCTGAGAAAGCTGTGGTATATATACACAATGGAATACTATGCAGCTATCAAGAACAATGAACCCACCTTCTCTGACCCATCTTGGACAGAGCTGGAAGGAATTATGTTAAGTGAGCTAAGTCAGAAAGATAAAGATGAGTATGGGATGATCCCACTCATCAACAGAAGTTGAGTAAGAAGATCTGAAATGGAAACTAAAAGCAGGACCTGACCAAATTGTCAGTAGGGCACCAAAGTAAAAACCCAGTGGTGAGGGGTAGACATGCATCTTTCTGGGCCAGTGAGGGGTGGGAGTGGGTTGGAGGGATGGGTCACAGTCTTTTGGTGGTGGGAATGGTGTTTATGTACACTCCTACTAAAATGTAGTCATATAAATCACTAGTTAATTAATACGAGAGGGGGAAAATTAATTGTATGTCTCGAAGTTTTTCAAAACACAAACTGAATCTTTTTAATATATAGGCTGTGTAATTGATATGCAGACTCTCTCAAAAGCCTAGACCAAGTAGATCAGAAGCAACCAATAGCACAGCTATATACAAGATACTGGGTACTGTACAGTAAACCCTAACAAAAGGACTTTCCAAAGTTAACCCAATTACCAAATAATGTGATGATAATGTGATATCCATTGTCTTTTTGAACCCTAAGACAGTAGGAACCTCACATCTCCACTATAGAGCCTCTACTTCCCCCAGTCCTGGAACCCTTGTATAGGGCCCACTTTCCCATATGCCTCTCCTAATCCATATCAAATAATATTGCATCTGCCGATCACAACATAACCAACGCAATGATTGCCACCTTAACAGGCTTCACTTCAGACTGTGTCCAGAGACTTCACGTGTGGAATGACAACCCTTCAGCTTCATTACTCGGGTGAGACCTTTCCTTTCATAGTATACTCTAATTCCATCTTAGGTGGTTCACTTTCTTTTTTTTTTAAATATTTATTTTATTTCTTTATTCCCTTTTGTTGCCCTTGTTGTTTTATTGTTGTAGTTATTATTGTTGTTGTCATTGTTGGATAGGACAGAGAGAAATGGAGAGAGGAGGGGAAGACAGAGAGGAGGAGAGAAAGATAGACATCTGCAGACCTGCTTCATCGCCTGTGAAGCAACTCTCCTGCAGGTGGAGAGCCGGGGTTCGAACCGGGATCCTTATGCCGGTCCTTGTGCTTTGTGCCACCTGCGCTTAACCCGCTGCGCTACAGCCCGACTCCCTGTGGTTCACTTTCTAACAAAGTCCCTAAACCTAGATATACACCAGTTTCTGTGAGAGAGAGCATATGTTCACACGTATCCGTAAACTACTGCAAAATACATACCTGAAAGCAGAAGTACACTAGAGTTTGCAGTGAGTACCTTCCTAACACTTCCTCTCCACCATTCCAACCTTTGGGTCCATGATTAATAAACAATTTGTTTGGCTTCGTATGTTAACTCTCTTTTCAGTCACCAGGTTCCAGATGTCATCCGGATGCTGGCCAGGCTTCCCTGGACTGAAGACCCCACCAATGTGTCCTGGAGCTCAGCTTCCCCAGAGACCCACCCTACTAGGGAAAGAGAGAGGCAGACTGGGAGTATGGATCGACCAGTCAATGCTCATCTTCAGCAGGGAAGCAATTACAGAAGCCAGACCTTCCACCTTCTGCAACCTACAACGACCCTGGGTCCATGCTCCCAGAGGGATAGAGAATGGGAAAGCTATCAGGGGAGGGGGTGGGATATGGAGATTGGGTGGTGGGAATTGTGTGGAGTTGTACCCCTCCTACCCTATGGTTTTGTTAATTAATCCTTTCTTAAATAAAAAAGAAAAAAAAAAAGAAATTTAGAGGGGAGGAGGGTACAGAGAGAAAGAGGTAGAGAGATACCTGCAGTCCTGCTTCATCACTCGTGTAACTTTTCCCCTGCAGGTAGGGACCAGCGGCTCAAACCTAGATCCTTGCACACTGTAATATGTGCACTTAACCAGGTGCACCACTGCTTGGCCCCAACTTCTGCCTTCTTAACATAGCTGCTTTAGGGAAGTTACCAACAGCTGATTCTAATCCTGAATGTCTGAAGTGGTTCTCTATTATAGTTGCTTAACTGAGGCTCTACCTCTTATTTGTTTATTTATTTAATATTTATAACATCTATAAAAGTGTGTTGATTTCCCTCATAGAACTGGTGAAGAAATCAAAACTTAAGAGAGTTGAATGATTTGCCCTATATCATATCATAGCATATCACAGGAAGAAATAAACTTTTTCTGATTTTAGAGCCTGTGCTCTGAATCACTATCCGTGCAGTGTTAGAAACATGGGAGTTAATACTCTAGTTTTTTTTTAAATTTAAAAAGTGGAAATATTTACAAGACTATAGGATAGGAGGGGTACAATTCCACACAGTTCCCACCCCCAGAGCTCTGTATCCCATCCCATACCTTGATAGCTTTTCTATTCTTTATCTCTCTGGGAGTATGAATCCAGGATTATTGTGGGGTGCAGAAAGTGGAAGGTCTGTCTTCTGTAACTGCTTCCCCACTCAACATGGGTGTTGATGGGTCAATCCATACTCCCAGCCTGTCTCTGTCTTTCCGTAGTGGGGCAGAGCTCTGGGGAAGCGGGGCTCCAAGACACACGGTGGGGTCGTCTGTCCAGGGAAGTCAGGGCGGCATCATAGTATCATCTAGTCCCTGGTGGCTGAAAAAGAGCTAAGATATAAAGTAGAACAAACTGTTGACTAATCATGAAACTACAGGCAAGAATATTGCAGATGCAGATTTGGGGTTTCCATTTTGGAAAAAGCTAGTAGATCTATTTTAGATACATTCCAAGCGGTCCATGATTTTACTAGTTTTTGCCTGAGCCTGACATCTGATATGCAGATGGACATAGGTTATTGTCTGGAGAGATGGTATCATAGTTGGATCCAGTCTTTTTTTTTCAGCAGAGAACTGTTCAGCTCTGGTTTATGGGTATGCAGGGATTGAATATGGGGCCTTGGAACTTCAGGTATGAGAGTCATTTTGCATAAGCACTATCTTCTCTCCGTTGCCCTAGATGCACATTTTTATAAGGAGTTTGAGGTTTGGGAAGTGACAGCAACCTAAACTAAACCTCTCACACTAATAACCGAGTTAGGACTGAAAGCTGGTTTCCTTTTTCCTAGCACAGTTTGCTTTGGCCACGGACTCTGCATTACACCACCCTAACTTTTTGGGGAGAGCTGCCCCCCTCCATATATGATTAGTTAGTGTTAGTCTTAGAAATTCAAACCCCATGATAATCATTCTGCTCCGCTGTAACTTTCCACTGGCTGTGCCATCTCCCTTGTTCTCCTTTGGTCACTCTAACCTTTTGGTCCATGTCCCATAATAAACCTCTTATCTCTACCTACCTCTACATTGGCTTGGCAGTCAAGGTCACAGGCTCAAATCGCATCACAGAGGATTTACTTGATTCTGGGGTCTCAGCCTTGTCAACCCAGTGCCCTACCATTGAGCTGTCATTTAGCCTTCTAGCAAGTACATCTTTTCTTTCCCTAATGTCCTCTAGCACAGAGAAAGTTGGGTAAGTGGTTTTTCCCTTCACTGACCTTAACAAAAGACTGAAAGAAAGAAAGCTTAGTCAAAGTCTCTGTCAAAATCAGGGACCAATGTCTCCTCCACTCAAAACACATCCTCTACCATAAAGATTACACACTAATGCTAAACTCTGAACAGTAACAACAAAATAGGCTTAGAGTGTATGTTGCTAACTCATAGTTCTGTGAGGTTAAGTAACTTGAGAAAAATTGAGAATTCCAACCTCCTCTATCCAGGAACAACTCACCCATTTCTACTTCTTGGGATATCTTCCAAAATAAGTGCCAGTGTCCAGGGTTTGTTTTGTGGGAAGCTGACGCAAACCAAGTAAGTGGCAAAGCCAAGATGTGAATGCAGGAAATTTGTCTGCAGAGCTGATACTCCTGCTCCCTAATCCATTTCCCCTACTCACTGTCCAGGGTTCACACAGATACGATTCCACTACTCCTGGGCTAATATTTTTCTTTTTTTTATTTTAATTTTATTAGTTATTTAATAATGATTGACAAGATTGTGGGATAAGAGGGGTACAATTCCATACAATTCCCACCACCAGCATTCTGTTTCTCATCCCTTCCATGGGAAGGTTCTGTATTCTTTATCCCTCTGGGAGTATGGACCAAAGATATTTATGGAGTGCAGAAGGTGGGATCTCTGGCTTTTGTAATTGCTTCTCCACTGGAGATGGGCATTAGATGGTAAATCCATGCCCCCAGCCTGTTTCTATTTTTCCCTAGTGGGGCGGGGGCTCTGGAGAGGTGGGGGTTCCAGGACATATTGATGAGTTTGTCTGCCCAGGGAATTCAGGTTGGCATCATGGTAGCATCTGCAACTTGGTGGTTGGAAAACATTAAGATATAAAACAGAACAAATTGTTTAATAATCAGGAACCTAGAGTTAAGAATGTAGCAGATGAGATTTAGGGTCTTCATGCTGGAAGAAGCTAGGAAGTCTATTTTCGATATATTCTAAGGGGCCCATGACTTTACTCATTTTGGCCTGAGGCCCACAGATAATATGCAAGTGGGTTAAAAGTATTGTCTGGAAAGATAGTGTCAGGGTTGGCAACAGGACTAGAAAGCTGGATCAGGGCAGAGAATTGCTCCCAAATATGGGAAAAGCATATAAATACTATTAACTGTAAACTCTATCAATCTGACCTAGGGCCCATGTCTATTCATATTTAGCACAGGAGCCTGTCTGTATCCCTATTGGTTTGAGGTCGCTTTCCATGGTCATCGCTAGGAACATTTGAGGCTGCGCTAACTCCGTGACCAGTCTTCCTCCAAGTGGAGACTGGGGCAGCTTCTACCATTGTTGTTCTACATTGAGCTCAAGGTCCTGTAGAGGCTCACAAGAGGGTTTATAATGTTGTTCCTGATGGAGATGACCAGTGATGCTAGAGAGAGGGATCTGTTAGAGGTCTAGGCTCATCATATTTATGTGGCAATCTTGGGATTCCCTGAGTAGAGCCCCAGATGATGGGGTGGCCTGGTAGTGGCCAAAAGGGCCATCATTAAAGTATGCTTGTCTCTGGTCCTTATCCAGCTTTTGTTGTCCTTACTTTATCTGACAGTGTTAGAGTTTGAGTGATTGAGGGAAGTGAAATAAGAAGTAGGTGAGGAGGGTATTTTGGTCTAATTAGAAAATGTTTGATTAAGTGCTTTATGGCATGTTTTTTTAGATTTTTCTACTTGCTTGCTGCAGTTTTTTAAAGTCATTGTAGACCATTACACACCTTTACTTTAAGGTATCTATTTTCCCCCTAACTTATGGATACATGTGCCCTATCTCTTGGGCCCTGGTCTATATCTAGGTTCTATAATTTTGTTAGGAAGTGTGCCACCTGAAACGGAATTATTGAGTCCTATGAGCTAGGAAAAAAAAAAAAAAGAAAAAATTATTTGATAGAAAGAGAAATTGAGAAGGAAGGAGGAGACAGAGAGAGAAAGATAAACCTGCATCCCTGCTTAACCATTCAAGAAACTTACTCTCCACAGGTAGGGACTAGGGGCTTGAACCTGTGTACATGCACTTTATAACATGTGTGCTCAGCTGGGTGCACCACTGTCTAGCCTTGAATTTTAATTTTTAACTAAGCATTTTCTTTACTACAATCTAAAAATCAACAAATACTTATCAAACCAAGACTAAGCTTCCAAGGGCTATACTGGGTATGGAGAGGGACAATCTTTGATCTCTATCCTCAAGGAGATTATAGTTTAATGATTGCAATTTAGTATTGTAGTGATTCAATAACATTCAGAATCTTTCTCAAATACAGTACCTCTGACTCTCTGTAGAGGGAATCTATATAATTTTTTCTTTTCTCTATGATTCTTCAAAAAATGCTCTCATTTGTGGCTTGGGAGGTAGCGCAGTGGGTAGTGTTGGACTCTCAAGCTTGAGGTCCTGAGTTCAATCCCTGGTAGCACATGTACCAGAGCGATAATCTGGTTCTTTCTCTCTTTCCTCCTATCCCTCTCATTAATAAATAATTTTTTTTAAAAAAATGCTCTCATTCTAGTAGCAATTCTCACACTAGTTTTCTCACAATTTGTGAATCTGGATTTCCTTTAAGAGTATTTTTCAAGGCAGGTATCCTGTCTTAGTCTTAACACCCAGCACTAACTAGCCTGATCAAGTAGCTAGTAATTTCCTGACTTCTTCCATATGACCAAGGACTGTGCTAAATGGATGCAGTGCATTGCTCCATGGACTTGCACAATGGTCCTATTAGTTAGCATCTATCTGTGTGCTCATTCTAAGTATTCTTTAACAGAAAGGGAGGGGGGGATGAACAGCTTTCTCTAGTCTACACAGCTAGTAAATTGAAGAATGTGGCTTCAACTCTAAAACTGAGTATGACCCTCGTGCTCTTCTCTGCTCTGCGTGGCTCTGTTGCTTTGTTCTAAAACCGAAGATGATCGAAAATGGTTCTGATCACTTTAAACGTGTGCAAAATATCACTGCTGCCAAGCCTCTCAATATGCACTGCACCCCCCAGCAGATGAAACAGCTGCCTTGTCTCAATTAACCTTTACTGAGATCGAGTTGGGTTGACATTAGCTCCCTAAGCACCTCTTCAATCACTCATTCATTCATTCATGCATTCATGGGTTTTCATTTCAAATCGCTCCTTTGTGAACCAAGTTGGGAAATTCTCATTTTCACACATCACCTGTTTTGATGGATTCTGCTCGGTTATTTTCTATTTTCATGATTGACCAGCAGCCGTTTATACATTTTTCCACCCATCATCTCCTTTGCAGCAGTGGCCCTTCGACCTGTGATTGCTTTCAAAGAGGTATATTACCAGTAGTTGTTGTTTTTTTGTTTTGTTTTTTGAGGGCAGTTCCCTGGTATCTTCAGTTTTCAAATGAAATTGAACAAGATGAATCTTTGTCACTTCTCAATCTGTGAAAAAAAGCATATGTGTAGAGATACCACACACACACACACACACACACACACACACACACACGGTAGATAAACAGATAGATGGATAAACAGATAAATAGATTGATACAATCCCAGGCTTTCATCAGTGACCTCATTCTCTTGAATGGTGCTAGTCATAGAGTTTTCTTGTGGGATGGTTAAGATGACTTTTATAAAAGTCAAAACTTCATTGGAACATAACTGCACCCATTAATACATCTTCTATGCCTGCTTTTGTGCTATAATGGTAAGGCTGAGCAATTGCCACAAGAAACAGGATGACTTGCAAAACTTAAAATTATTTATCGTCTGGCCCTTTGTAGAAAACATTCAGTGTAGGGAAAACTGCATGATAATAAAGAGCTCTGTTTGAACTCAGTCTCTTCCACTTAATAATTGAGTGACCTGGGAAAAATCACAAACTTTGTGAAATTTGGTTTTCTGATCTCTAAAACTATGTCAATAATAAAAAAGGAAAAATAATGAAGGTATAATCTACACATGTTAATCCATATTTTAACTGTTGCATGGAGAAGGCCTTGATAACTGTACCAGTTAGTTAACTGTTGCTATCACCTACCCCTGAACTCAGTGACTAAATGTAAGGAAAAATGATCATTACTCATCAATCTTTAGCATAACTGTATATTGGCCAATCTTCATTCAACTGACAGAATATTCTTGCTTCTTCTGGAGACTCACTTTGAGACTGACTGGAGGATGGTTTTTCTGTATTTATTCCATAATTTTCCTGAGACTGATGATCTAAACTTTGTGAAGTCTGTTCATAGGAATGAAAGAGATACACAGAGTAAGACTGGTTATGTAAGAATTTGTGAGAGGGAGGTCGGTGGTAGCGCAGCGGGTTTAGCACACATGGCGAAAAGTGCAAGGAACAGCATAAAGATCCTAGTTCAAGCCCTTGACTCCCTACCTGCAGGAGAGTCGCTTCACAGGCGGTGAAGCAGGTCTGCAGCTATCTTTCTCTCCCCCTCTCTGTCTTCCCCTCCTCTCTCCATTTCTCTGCCCTATCCAACAATGATGACATAAATAACAACAACAATAATAACTACAACAACAACAACAAAAATACCAAGGGCAACAAAAAGGGAAAATAAATAAATAAATATTTTAAAAAATTTGTGAGAGTTCCTTGTGCTAATATGTTGCCCTTCTCTCCTTTGTCAGAGAAAGTTTACATGGTTAATGTCAGGAACAGAAAATTCTATCACCATAGCTAAAGTCATAGGCAGGGGTCATAGACAGATACAGAGAATACTCAAAATGCTGGGTGGTGGCATACCTGTTTAAACACACACATTACAGGTTCTATCCCATTACAGGTTCTATTTCCACCTGCAGGGGGAAAGTGTCACAAGTGGTGAAGCAGGGTGGCAGATGTCTCTCTGTCTCTCTTCCTCTCTTTCTCCCCCTCTCCTCTCAATTTCTCTCTGTCTGTATACAATGATAAATAAAAAAATATTAAAATAAAAGAACCAAACATGAAGCCATTAAAGAAATATACTAGCACTATTGCTTAATGAGAAGAGCATTTTCAAACATTATGATGGTGACAGTAATAATTGGTACATTTATACTGTATTATATACAGTAATAATTACAGTCTATGTGTTTACAACTTTTTTTTAGTTACTTTATTGGAGAGATGTTGATCACAGAGGTAGTTTCCCATCGTCCCAAGGGTACATCTTTTTTTTGTACAAGATCTGACAGCACATGAGTAAAATGCTACATGTATGTATAGATTTTAATTTGGCTCTCACATTTCTAAGATTTTTTTTTAATTTAAGAAAGGATTAATTAACAAAACCATAAGGTAGGAGGGGTACAACTCCACACAATTCCCACCACCCAATCTCCATAACCCACCCCCTCCTCTGATAGCTTTCCCATTCTCTATCCCTCTGGGAGCATGGACCCAGGGTCGTTGTGGGTTGCAGAAGGTAGAAGGTCTGGCTTCTGTAATTGCTTCCCCGCTGAACATGGGCATTGACTGGTCGGTCCATACTCCCAGTCTGCCTCTCTCTTTCCCTAGTAGGGTGTGTCTCTGGGGAAACTGAGCTCCAGGACACATTGGTGGGGTCTTCAATCCAGGGAAGCCTGGCCAGCATCCTGGTGGCATCTGGAACCTGGTAACATACGAAGCCAAACAAATTGTTGAGCAATTATGAACCCAAAGCTTGGAATAGTGGAGAGGAAGTGTTAGGGGGGTACTCACTGCAAACTCTAGTGTACTTCTGCTTTCAGGTATATATTTTGCAGTAGTTTACGGATACGTGTGAACATAAGCTCTCTCTCACAGAAACTGGTGTATATCTAGGTTATGGGACTTTGTTAGAAAGTGAACCACCTGAGATGAAATTAGAGTGTACTATAAAAGGAAAGGTCTCACCCGAGTCATGAAGCTGAAGGGTTGTCATTCCACTCGTGAAGTTTCTGGACACAGTCTGAGGTGAAGCATGTTGAGGTGGCAATCGTTGCGTTGGTTAGGTTGTGATTGGCGGATGCAATATTATTTGGTATGGATTGGGAGATGCATACGGGAAAGTGGGCCCTATCCAAGGGTTCCAGGACTGGGGGAAGTAGGGGCGCTATAGTGGAGATGTGAGGTTCCTGCTGTCTAAGATTTTATCCTAGGTGAATGAATCATCGTGGATTATACAAACATTTGTCAACGATGATGGTTACTATAATATTGCTGTTGAGAATTTAAAAAAAAAAAAGCAAGACTAGAAGCAAATGTCTAAAAATGGTGAAATGATAAGTGATGACACATTCTCATGATGGAATAATATGAAGCAATTATAAGTAAAGGTCAAGAAGAATAATTTGACAATATTATTCATGTTTATTGATTAGTGAGAGGGGTCATCATATCATTTCTATAACAAATTAACAGTTTTATAAAATGCACATATATGAATATGCTATAGCTTTGAGAGTACATATATGTTAAGAATTAACTGGTTATAGCTGAAAAAAATCAATATTGAGTTTTAATTTTCTTATTTTGAGGATAGTTTAAATTTTCCAAAATGACTGTATATTGCTTTTTAAATTTTTTTTCTCACCAGAGTTATTTCTGGGGCTTGGTATATGCACATCGAATTCACTGATCCTTGTGGCTATTGTTTTTTCTTTTTTCTTTCTCCCCCCCCTCTTTTATTTACTTGATAGAAGTGAGAGCAGTTGAGAGGGGGAGGAGGAGGTAGAGAGGGAGGGGTAAAGAGAAACACTCACAGCCCTATTTCACCACTTGGGAAACCTGACTCCTGCTTGGGCACCAAGGACTTGAACTCAATTCCTCAAGGATGGTAACATGTTCACTCAAGCAGCTACACCACCACCTGGTACTTGCTGCATACAGGTTTGATAGTACAAATACACAACACAGAATGAGGTCAATTTTCTTTTAACAAAACAGTGGTAAAAACAGTCCTCATACCTGTTTGCGGATTGGTGATTCCTGCTTTTTGTTTGTTTGTTTGTTTTACTGTTTGTCCTTCTAGAGGCATTGTGAGATAATGTACCCTTCACCTACTGATTGAAAATGCATTTTATTCCAGATGAATAGCCCACTGGACATTTATGACTACATAGTTATCCATTGTACCACTCTGGCTTAAGTTACTTATTGTAAATTAGAACTGTAAATAAAACTCTATCTAAACAGATTCATGTATTTTCCTTATCACTTGCAAAAGCCTATAGTTTTTTTTTCTGTCAATGTGGAAAAAAAAGGTCTTTAAGAACTGCTGAAATCAAATTTATATTTTAGTCATTTGATTTTCCACAAATGGGAAAAAAAAAAGCCTAATCAACAGAGGAGCCCCCCCCCAGGAGTTCACAATTCTCTCTCTTTTTTAATAGTATCAGTAGGGCATTAACTAATTAATTAATTAACTAATTAATTAATTTGTTTTTACTTTTTATTTATAAAAAGGAAACACTGACAAAAACCATAAGAGGGGACTCCACACAATTCCCACCACCAGAACTCTGTATCCCATCCCCTCCCCTGATAGCTTTCCTATTCTTTATCCCTCTGGGAGTATGGAACCAGGGTTATTATGCATTGCAGAAGGTATAGTCATGGGCCCTTTGGAATATAACTGAAATAGGCTTATTAACTATTTACAAAAAAGAGACCCCCCTCCAACTCTTCATCTGAACTATTCCAGCCTTTATGTTCATGATTAGTCAACAATTTGTTTGACTTTATATGTTAACTCTTTATTCAGCCACCAGGTTTCAGATGCTAACATGATGCCAACTGGACTTCCCTGGCAGAAGTCTATAGTTTTTAAGCATGAAAAGTACTGGGGAACATTCCGAACAGATGCATCTAAGCCAGTACCTGAAAGAACTGTTTCCAGTAAACTATCTGAATAGCTAGGTTAAAGGGCTATAGCCTGAGGGCAGCCAATGCTCCAGGACAGTTAATATCTTAACCTTTGATATGGAAGGGGAATTTCAGTAGCTGAAGCATTCATTTGCCTGATGAGTTTAACCTTCTTTCTATTTATTCATTCACCACACTCTTTCTATATATTTTTAAAATTTTTTTATTACCTTTAATTATTAGATAGAGACAGTAGAGAGGAAGAGAGTCAGAGAGACATCTGCAACACTGCTTCACCACTCGCAAAGCTTTCCCCCTGCAGGTGGGGACTGGGCATTCGAACTTGGGTCCTTGCGCATTGTAACATGTGCGCTCAACCAGGTGTGCCACCACCTGGCCCCCAACACCCTATATTTTAAATATCTTTAATATTTACTCCATTATGTGTTCTGTTCCCCACCCAAACCTACCACTCTGATCTGAAATTCCTGATGTTCCGTGAATCTTGTTTAGAAAGTAAACTTGGTCCTGAAAGGAGTGTGTTTTTGCTGGCCTGCTCTCACTTCTGCGATGGTGTGGGTCAGTGAAAGGACACCTCCATGTTCTTAGTAAACACTTGTAGCTGAGTAATTTTTTGGGTATCCTGTGTCTCTGGTTCTGACAAAGCATTGTCAGTTTCCAATGCTAAAATACTATAAAAACAAACAAACAAACAAAAAACAGGGGCTACGCGGTGGTGCATCTGGATAAACGCACACATTTCAGTGTGCAAGGATGCGGGTTCAAGTCCCTGGTGCCCTTCCTCCCCTGCAGGGTCAAAGCTTCCAAGTAGGGAAGCGGAGGAGAAGGAGGAAGAAGGCGGACTGAGAAGCTGCTACAGCTCTGATGACATCTGGAAACGGTAGGATTTTCTGTCTTTAGCAGGCCAGTCAATAATTATAGTCACCAGAGAGGTGACTATAATTTAATTTGGGTTAAGAATTAGAGTAAAGGTGACACGGACTAGCAGGCGGGCTGCTCCAGACTTCCCAGGTGGCTCCGGGCAAGGCGAGTGCGCCGGGCATTGTCCTCCGCCCGGGAAGGTGGGTCCTCCGCCGGCTGCAGAATGCTTCTGGGCGGCCGGCAGAGGACCCGGAGGGAGCACTATAGCTCGGGGGCTTTCTCTTGGGAGTCTCCAGGGACCACCTCGACCCTGAGGGCGGATCCAAAGACTTCTTAAGTATAGCTCTCATTGGATCAAAGGACTTGGAGCTAGTTTTCATTTTCGAGAAATCCTTTTAAAAAGTCTGGAGGGGGGGGTTTCCCGGAAGATGGCGAACTGAGAAGCCGCTAGCCACTGAGCTCCAAACACATCCCCTGGAAACAATAGGATTTTCTGCCTTTAGCAGGCCAGCCAATAAGGTGTCATAGCGGTGACAAGGAGATGACTATAACTTAATTTGGGTTAAGAATTAGAGTAGGGGAAAATATTCTTTTTTCTTCCTTTTAATTTTCAAGCATACCTCCCCCCCCCCCCCCGCCATAAGCAGTCCCTGGGGACCAGCTCCTAGCAGAATACCCCACACCACCAAACAGGGTGCTTTTTTGAATTCACTGATACACATTTGGGAAGTTCCTTGCATTGCTCTTTAATTACAACTCTTTTTCTTATCTTCTCACTTTTCTCTCTCTTGTCTCTCTCTCTCTTTTTAATCTTGTCATACACTTCTTCCTTCTTCTTTGCCTTTCTGAATTTGTGAATTACTTTGGGGAAGAAATCTGACTCAGAGCAGACTCTCTATGTGTGTATCTCTGCTCTAGTTCCCTTTCCCCTCTTGTTACCCCTAGAATATACGGTGGATAGTAGATTTGCATAACTGTCTATTCTTGCTATCCTCTCTTTCTTTTCTCTTTCTTCACTGGGATTTGGTTACTGTTTTTTCACGGACTGGAGAAATTGTTTGGCTAACTGGTAACGATTAAACTACTTCAATACTTACTTCAGTTGCTACTGTAATTCTGGAGGTTGGTGAGTGCAATTGTCATAAAGGTATTTAGTACAGTGTTACTTGTACTCAAGACACAACAACTGAGGAACAACAGAGCATAAAAAAAAGAAGAAAGAAACACATAAATAAAAAAAATGGGTAGATCAAAAACAAATAAAACTGCTACTCCAATGAATGAAGACAAGAGCCCAGAAGAAACTACAAATCAGCCAGAAGTAACCATAGATAAGAAAAGTATGCAAGCAATAATAAACTTATTAATCACAGAAATGAAAACAACATTGGAGGAAAGGAAAGGCAGTATTAGGGAAACAACAGTTGAGACCCCCAAGGAAAATACTGATTATCTTGAGACAATTAGAGAACTGAAAGCTGAAATAGCTGTAATGAAGAAAGAAGCTGAGGCAAGGGAAGTCAGACTAACAGAAGCAGAAAACAGAATTAGTCAGACAGAGGATGAGTTAGAGAAAACAAAGAAAGAGGTTAAAGAGCTTAAAAAGAGATTAAGAGACACTGAAAACAACAACAGAGACATATGGGATGATCTCAAAAGAAGTAACATTCGTATAATTGGCCTGCTAGAGGAAGAAAGAGAGGAAGGGGAAGCAAACATTCTAGAGGAAATAATACAAGAAAACTTCCCAGACCTGAATAACAGAAAGGATATCAAGGTTCAAGAGGCCTAGAGAGTACCAAACAGAATCAACCCAGACCTGAAGACACATCATAGTCACAATGAGAAGAAGTAAGGATAAAGAAAGGATCCTAAAGGCTGCAAGAGAGAAACAAAAAGTCACATACAAGGGAAAACCCATAAGATTATCTGCAGACTTCTCCACTCAGACTCTAAAAGCTAGAAGGGAGTGGCAAGATATCTATCGAGCCCTGAATGAAAAAGGGTTTCAACCAAGGATAATATATCATGCCAGACTTTCATTCAAACTAGATGGAGGGATCAAAACCTTCTTAGATAAACAACAGTTAAAGGAGGCAACCATCACCAAGCTGGCCCTGAAAGAGGTACTAAAAGACCTCTTATAAACAAGAACATCACTATAATACTTGCAATATATCAGAGCAAACAATTTTTTTTTAGAACAATGGCACGACATTACATTAAATCCATAATATCAGTAAATGTCAATGGCTTAAACTCACCCATCACAAGGCACAGGGTGGGGGGATGGATCAGAAAACATAACCCAACCATATGCTGCTTGCAAGAATCCCATCTGTCACAACAAGATAAACACATACTTAAAGTGAAAGGATGGAAAAATATCATACAGGCTAACAGACCACAAAAAAGGGCAGGAACAGCCATTCTCATCTCAGATACGATAGATTATAAATTAAATAAAGTAATAAAAGATAGGCAAGGACATTACATAATGATTAGAGGATCAATCAGCCAAGAAGACTTAACAATTATTAACATCTATGCACCCAACGAGGGATCATCTAAATACATTAAGCATCTACTGAAAGAATTTCAAAAATACATCAGTAGTAATACAATAATAGTGGGAGACTTCAATACCCCACTCTCACACTTAGATAGATCAACAAAGCAGAGAACCAATAAAGATACAAGAGAATTGAATGAAGAGATCGACAAACTAGACCTCTTGGACATTTTCAGACTCCTCCACCCCAAAAAACTGGAATATACCTTCTTTGCAAATCCACATAACACATACTCAAGGATAGACCGACCACATGTTAGGCCACAAAGACAGCATCAATAAATTCAAGAGCATTGAAATAATCCCAAGTATCTTCTCAGACCACAGTGGAGTAAAACTAACATTTAACAACAAATGGAAAATTATTAAAAGACACAGAATTTGGAAACTAAACAACATGCTCCTTAAGAACCACTGGGTCAGAGACTCACTCAAACAGGAAATTCAAATGTTCCTGGAAACTAATGAAAATGAAGACACAACCTATCAAACTATTTGGGACACAGCTAAAGCAGTACTGAGAGGGAAACTTATAGCCATACAATCACATATTAAACACCAAGAAGAAGCTCAAATGAGCGACCTTACTGCACACCTCAAGGACTTAGAGGAAGAGGAACAAAGGAACCCTAAAGCAACCAGAAGGACAGAAATCACTAAAGTTCGAGCAGAAATAAACAACATCGAAAATAAAAGAACCATACAAAAGATCAATGAAGCCAAATGTTGGTTCGTTGAAAGATTAAACAAAATTGACAAACCCATAGCCAGACTCACTAAACAAAAAAGAGAGAAGACTCAAATTAATAGAATTGTAAACGATGCAGGAGATATCACAACTGACACCACAGAAATCCAGAGAATCCTGCGAAACTTCTATAAAGAACTATATGCCACGAAGCTAGAGAATCTGGAAGAAATGGAACAATTCCTAGAAGCCTATGCCCTTCCAAAACTGAACCAAGAAGAACTACAAAATCTAAATGCACCAATCACAGACAAAGAAATTGAAACCGTTATTAAGAATCTCCCCAACAACAAAAGTCCTGGACCAGATGGCTTCACAAACGAATTCTACAAAACTTTCAGGAAACAGTTAATACCCATACTTCTTAAGCTATTCCATAAGATTGAAGAAACAGGAATATTCCCTTCCACCTTTTATGAAGCCAACATCACTCTGATACCAAAAGCTGATAGGGACAGAACAAAAAAGGAAAACTACAGACCAATATCTCTGATGAACATAGATGCCAAAATATTAAACAAGATCTTGGCCAACCGGATACAGCAACACATCAAAAAGATTGTTCATCATGACCAAGTGGGAATCATCGCAGTAATGCAAGGCTGGCTCAACATCCGTAAGTCAATCAATGTCATTCACCACATCAATAAAAGCAAAGCCAAAACCACATGATTATCTCAATAGATGCAGAGAAAGCCTTTGATAAAATCAAACACCCGTTCATCCTCAAAACTCTACAAAAAATGGGAATAGATGGGAAATTCCTCAAGATAGTGGAGTCTATATATAGCAAACCTACAGCCAACATCATACACAATGGACAGAAGCTGAAAGCATTCCCCCTCAGATCGGGGACTAGACAGGGCTGTCCACTGTCACCATTACTCTTCAACATAGTATTGGAAGTTCTTGGCATAGCAATCAGGCAAGAGAAAGAAATCAAAGGAATACAGATTGGAAGGGAAGAAGTCAAGCTCTCACTATCTGCAGATGATATGATAGTATACATAGAAAGACCTAAAGAATCCAGTAGAAAATTACTGGAAGTTATTAGGCAATATAGCAAGGTATCAGGGTACAAAATCAATGTACAAAAACCAGTGGCATTTCCTTATGCAAAAACTAAATCTGAAGAAGAAGAAGACATCCAGAAATCACTCCCATTTACTGTTTCAGCAAAAATCAATCAAATACCTAGGAATAAAGTTAATTAAAGAAGTGAAAGACTTGTATGCTGAAAACTATGAGTCGCTACTCAAGGAAATAGAAACTGATACCAAGAAATGGAAAGATATCCCATGCTCATGGATTGGAAGAATAAATGTCATCAAAATGAATATTCTCCCCAGAGCCATATACAAATTTAATGCAATGCCCATCAAAGTTCCACCAAGCTTCTTTAAGAGAATAGAACAAACACTACAATCATTTATCTGGAACCTGAAAACACCTAGAATTGCCAAAAACATCTTAAGGAAAAGAAACAGAAATGGAGGCATCACACTCCCAGACCTTAAACTATATTATAAAGCCATCATCATCAAAACAGCATGGTACTGGAACAAAAATAGGCACACAGACCAGTGGAACAGAATTGAAAGCCCAGAAGTAAATCCCAACACCTATGGGCATCTTATCTTTGATAAGGGGGCCCAAAAGATTAAATGGAAAAAGGAGGCTCTCTTCAATAAATGATGCTGGGAAAACTGGGTTGAAACATGCAGAAGAATGAAATTGAACCACTTTATCTCACCAGAAACAAAAATCAACTCCAAATGGATGAAAGACCTAGATGTCAGACCAGAAACAATCAAATACTTAGAGGAAAACATTGGTAAAACACTTTCCTACATACACCTCAAGGACATCTTTGATGAATCAAACCCAATTGCAAGGAAGACTAAAGCAGAAACAAACCAATGGGACTGCATCAAATTGAAAAGCTTCTGCACATCCAAAGAAACTATTAAACAAACAGAGAGACCACTCACAGAATGGGAGAAGATCTTCACATGCCAGACATCAGACAAGAAACTAATCATCAAAATATATAAAGAGCTCAGCAAACTTAGCACCAAAAAAGCAAATGACCCCATCCAAAAATGGGCAGAGGATATGAACAAAACATTCACCTCAGAGGAGATCCAAAAGGCTAACAAACATATGAAAAACTGCTCTAGGTCACTGATTGTCAGAGAAATGCATATTAAGACAACACTAAGATACCACCTCACTCCTGTAAGAATGGCATACATCAAAACGGACAGCAGCAACAAATGCTGGAGAGGTTGTGGGGACAGAGGAACCCTTTTACATTGCTGGTGGGAATGTAAATTGGTACAGCCTCTGTGGAGAGCAGTCTGGAAAACTCTCAGAATGCTAGACATGGACCTTCCATATGATGCAGTAATTACTTTCCTGGGGTTATACCCCAAGGACTCCATAACAGCCAACCAAAAAGAGGTGTGTACTCCTATGTTCATAGCAGCACAATTCATAATAGCTAAAACCTGGAAGCCACCCTGGTGCCCAACAACAGATGAGTGGCTGAGAAAGCTGTGGTATATATACACAATGGAATACTATGCAGCTATCCAAAACAATGAACCCACCTTCTCTGACCCATCTTGGACAGAGGTGGAAGGAATTATGTTAAGTGAGCTAAGTCAGAAAGATAAAGATGAGTATGGGATGATCCCACTCATCAACAGAAGTTGAATAAGAAGATCTGAAAGGGAAACTAAAAGCAGGACCTGACCAAATTGTCAGTAGGGCACCAAAGTAAAAACCCAGTGGTGAGGGGTAGACATGCATCTTTCTGGGCCAGTGGGGGGTGGGAGTAGGTGGGAGGGATGGGTCACAGTCCTTTGGTGGTGGGAATGGTGTTTATGTACACTCCTAGCAAAATGTAGACATATAAATCAGTAGTTAATTAATATGAGAGGGGGAAAATCAATTGTATGTCTCAAAGTTTCTCAAAACACAAACGGAATCCTTTTAATATATAGGCTGTGTATTTGATATGCGGACTCTCTCAAAAGCCTAGACCAAGTAGATTAGAAGCATCCAATAGCACAGCTATATACAAGATACTGGATACTGTACAGCAAACCATAACAAAAGGATTTTTCAAAGTTAATCCAAGTAGGGAAGCAGAGCTGCAGGTCTCTCTTGTCTCTTTCCTTTTCTACCTCCCCTTCCTCTCTCAATTTTTCTCTCTCTCTATCCAATAAGAAATAAATGAATAAAGATTAAAATGTAATTTATGATTTCTGACATATTAGAAGAAATGGATTCATTTTATATATGCACTCACTTACATTATTTTCCCTCAATCTTTGATCTTATTTATTTATTTATTTATTTATTTACCTTCAGGGTTATCACTGAGGCTCAGTGCCTGCATACATTTCTTTGATTTATTTTTTTTTGGGGGGATAAGACAGAGAGAAATCAAGAGGGGAGGGAAAGATAGAAAGAAAACAGACCTGCTTCAACATTTTTGAAATGACCACCCCAATCCCTGCAGGTGGGGAACCGGGGCCTGGAACCTGGATCCTTGTACCAGTCCTCACGCTTTGTACTACATGTGCTTAACCCAGTGCGTCACTGCCGGGGCCCCTATTCCTTGTATTTAATGTTCTGCTTGCTAAGGCTCATGTTATGGAGAGAGAATATTTTCCTCTCTATAGTTCTATCTAGTTAACAGAAATATGTCCATAAAGCACTAAATCTAACAATTATTTGAAAATCATACTACGGTTATAGTAAGGCATTAAATCAGGTGGAAAGAGTATGTTGAAGCTTATGCTTCAGGAGTGGGGTATCAGAACTGCAGGTGTCTCTCTTATCTCTCTCCCTCTCTCTCTCTCCCTCCCTCTCAATTTCTCCGTGTCCTATCCAATAAAATTAAATTTAAATAAATAAACAAAACATTAGATGGAGCTTGAAGAAATCATGTTAAGTGAAAGAAGTCAGAAACAGAAGGATGAATATGGGATGATCTCACTTTCAGGCAGTAGTTGAAAAACAAGATAAGAAGAGAAAACACAGGTAGAACCTGAACTGGAGTTGGTGTATTGCACCAAAGTAAAAAACTGTGGGGTGTGTGTTGGGGAGAGTACAGGTCCTAAAAGGAAGACAGAGGACCTAGTGGGGGTTGTATTATTTGTGGAAAACTGAGAAATGTTATGCATGTACAAACTATTGTATTTACTGTCAAATGTAAAACATTAATCCCCCAACAGAGAAGTTAAAATAAATAAATAAGACAAAATAAAATGGTAAATAAAAAAAAGAATATGTAGGATAAGGCAATGACATTCACTTAGAAACACAAGTTACCCATTTCAGATGTTAACAGTAACAATACTAAAAACAATGACAAATGTCATAAAACTAAATCTGGTCATTGAAGATCATATACTTGGCCATATATATGGTGTGGTCATAAACATTCTAAAGTGGGTGATACACGTTTCAGAGTCTATTACCAGGAAAAAAATTAATTTTTCTTTCTTTAATGGTTTTAGCACATGCTAAAAATAAAAAAAAATGGCTGTAGTTTTTATGATAGTCACAAGCTGTTTAACATAGAGCATCTTTAGGAGCTTTGACAAACCATGGTATTTCTATACAAAAGAATGCATTATAATCATGATTTTCATGACTGTGAAAGTGTCTTACAAAAATAATATTGTAAGTAGGGCACCAAAGTAAAAACCCTGTGGTGAGGGGGAGGTGGACATGCAGCTTCCTGGGTCGGTGAGAGTGAGGGTGGGGGTGGGTGGGTGGGTTGCGACACTGTCTTTTCATGGTGGGAATGGTGTTTATGTACACTCCTAGTGAAGTGTAGTCATATAAATCACTAGTTAATTAATATGAGAGAGGGAAAATTAATTGTATATCTTGAAGTTTTTAAAACACAGACTGAGTCTTTTTAATATATAGGCTGTGTATTTGATATGTGGATTCTCTCAAAAGCCTAGAGCAAGTAGATTAGAAGCAACCAGTGGCACAGCTATCTAAGATACTAGGTACTATACAGCAAACCCTAACAAAAGGACTTTCCAAAGTTAACCCAATTACCAAATAATGTGATGATAATGTGATATCCATTGTCTTTTTGAACCCTAAGACAGCAGGAAACTCACATCTCCACTATAGAGCCTATATTTCCTCCAGTCCTGGAACCTTAGGATAGGGCCCACTTTCCCGCATGCCTCTCCCAATCCATATCAAATAATATTGCATAAGCCTATCGCAACCTAATCAACACAATGATTGCCACCTCAACATGCTTCAGTTCAGACTGTGTCCAGACACTTCAGGTGTGGAATGACAACCCTTCAGCTTCATTACTTGGGTGAGACTTTTCCTTTCATAGTATACTCTAATTCCATCCCAGGTGGATCACTTTCTAACAAAGTCCCAAAACCTAGATATACACTAGGCTCTGTGAGAGAGAGCATATGTTCACACGTATCCATAAACTAGTGCAAAATGTATACCTGAAAGCAGAAGTACACTAGAGTTTGCAGTGAGTACCCCCCAACACTTCCTCTCCACTATTCCAACCTTTGGGTCCATGATTGCTCAACAATTTGTTTGGCTTTGTATGTTACCTCTCTTTTCAGCCACCAGGTTCCAGATGCCATCAGGATGCTGGCCAGGCTTCCCTGGACTGAAGACCCCACCAATGTGTCCTGGAGCTCTGCTTCCCCAGAGACCCACCCTACTAGGGAAAGAGAGAGGCGGACTGGGAGTATGGATCGACCAGTCAATGCCCATGTTCAGCAGGGAAGCAATTACAGAAGCCAGACCTTCCACCTTCTGCAACCCACAACGACCCTGGGTCCATGCTCCCAGAGGGATAGAGAATGGGAAAGCTATCAGGGGAGGGGATGGGATATGGAGATTGGGTGGTGGGAATTGTGTGGAGTTGTACCCCTCCTACCCTATGGTTTTGTTTATTAATCCTTTCTTAAATAAAAAATAAATTAAAAAAAATAATATTGAACAAAAAAAGTAGGTTACATATAGCATTTTTTTTCCCTCCAGGGTTACTGCTTGGGCTCAGTGCCTGCACTACGAATCCACTGCTCCTAGTGGCTATTTTTTTTCCCTTTCTTTTGCCCTTGTTGTTTATCATTGTTGTTGTTATTATTGTTGTTGTTATTGCTCTCATTGTTGTTGGATAAGACAGAGAGAAATCGAGCGGGGAGGAGACAGAAAGAGGGAGAGAAAGATAACACTGGAGTCACCTTTTGTGAAGAGACACCGCTGCAGATGGGAAGTTGGGGGCTCAAACCTGGATTCTTATGCGGGTCCTTGCGCTTTTGAGCCCTGTGCGCTTAACCTGCTGTGCTACCGCCCGGCCCTCATAGCATCCTTTTTTAAGTGATATTTT
This sequence comes from Erinaceus europaeus, assembly GCF_950295315.1. NCBI lineage: Eukaryota > Metazoa > Chordata > Mammalia > Eulipotyphla > Erinaceidae > Erinaceus > Erinaceus europaeus. Next base: position 30,139,525 of record NC_080168.1, read on the forward strand.
TATTTATTTAATTTATTAATTTATTGGATAGAGACAGAGAGAAATTGAAAGTAAAGGGGGAGATAGAGAGGAAGAGATAAATTGATAGAGTGAAAGATACCTACAGCCCTGCTTCACCAATTGTCCCCCCTACCCCCACAGGTGGGAGGAACCAAAGGCTTGATCCCAGGTGCTGGTGCTTAGTAACATATATGCTCAACAGCACCATCTCTTGGTCCCCCTGTAGCATACTTATATGACATTGTTCTTATAGAACTCTAAACATGCAAAATAATTGTAAATGTTGCTTCAAGGTTCATGTACTGCATATTATTGGCTTGTCAGAGAAATCATGCATTTTTGCACAGAAAAACTTAGAATAACAGGTCGTAATTTTTCCAACAATCCAATATTATATTTATCCACTACATTTTGCTCACTGTCTGTACATATATTAGGCATTAGAAATTAGACAAGCCAGGTCCAGCAGAAGGGTTGTTGCTGAAGGTGAAGGGTAGAGATCATTTGGTGAAGATTTTGCAAAGGGCTTCAAATGTACTGGCAATTCAATTCTTTAGTTGGATGGTATGTGAGGTGTAGTTTACTATACTAGTTGTTTTTTTATAATTTTTATGATCTTTATTTATTTGACAGAGACATTCAGAAATCAAGAGGAAAGGGAGATAGAAAGATACCACAGGCCTGCTTCACCACTCATAAAACTTTTCCCCCGTAGTTGGGGACAGGGGGCTCGAACCTGGGTCCCTGTGCATTGTAACATGAGCGCTCAACCAGGTGCGCCACCACCCAATCCTACTATATTATTTGTATAAGTTTCTTTAAATTTTTTAAATTATATTTATTTATTTATTGAATAGAGACAGCCAGGAATTGAGAGGGAAAGGGGTGATAGAGAGGGGAAGAGAGAGAGAGAGAGAGAGAGACCTGCAGCACTGCTTCACCACACAAAAAGCTTTCCCCCTGCAGGTGGGGACTGGGGGCTTGAACCCTGGTTCTTGTGCACTGTAGTGTGTGCGCTTAATCAGGTGTGCCACCGCCAGGTCCCTTTGTACAGATTTCTATATGCCTCAAATATTGCAAAAAAAAAAAAAGTCCTCTGGAAGTAGCTGGAAGATGCCTATAGATACAAATGTGACTAATAGGAAAATAATTTTTTAAATTCCTGTTAGGTAAAAGGGTAACAGATTGAAAAGAATTTCCAGCAGTGCGTTGAGGTAAAATGCATTAGAGAAAGAACTAGAGCATAGCCAGTAAGACTATGGACTCAATGTGACTGTGTAGAACAAAGATGGTTTCCTTATCTAGAAATCTGTGTATGCTGACACAAAGATTTTTACTGAAGTCCCCTGAATTTCAAGAAGCAGCTTATTGAATGTTGGAGAAAGTTTCCATGCCGGAGAATTTAGTGCTGTTAATCTTCTGCCACATTTGTGCTTGATCCATTAGACCATTTCAGGTCTTGTCTGTTTTTATTACTTGTTATATTTCTAGGAATGTTAAGGCTTTTAACACTGCTTGGGTGCATATGAAGTTGATGAATTCCCCCACTACTGATGGTGTCTCATGCTGATCCTCTAATGGGTGCATTGAAATATAATCTGCTGGGTTATTTTCTTTCCCCAGCCCATGCACAATTTTATAATCATAGCCATGTAGACATTGTAAACCCCATCACTCAGAGCACATTGCCACATGAACTGTGAACTGCCAAATATTGTCATGAGTGCCTAATGATCTGTTACCACAGAAAAAGCCAAGCCGTAAATGAACAAGAGTCTATGAAAACTGGAAAGCTTTCGTCAAACCTCTGCAATCAACTTGGACTCGCAAAAAGCGAGTCTTGCAATAGGAGGAGGTCAAACATCTCTCACCTGACTTTGAATACCAGCCATAATTTCAAAGATTCAAGGAAACCTTCATTGTGGTGGCAGGGTCTTTTTCTTTCTTTTTTTTTAACTGCTAAGTAATGGTCTGTAAGTTTATATATTACAAAGCAAATTAGAGTTATTGCCTTCATTTCCATTTGTCAAGTGGCTGGAAATATATAAAATTATTTTGCAGTGCTTGGCATTGTAATAGCCTCCCAGTCAACATAACAATAAAAAATTTCTTTTTTTTTTTTTTTTTCACTAGCATTCCACCACTGGAGACAGACTTTTTTTCAGATAGAAAAACAGAAACAAGCACAGAGAAAATGAAACCATAGCACCAAACCTTCCCTCAGTGAGGTGGGGTCTAGGTTTGAGCCTGGGTCATGCAGAACACTGAGCTATCTATCTATCTATCTATCTATCTATCTATCTATCTATCTATCGTTTCCCCCTCCAGGGTTATTGTTGGGGCTTGGTGCTAGCATTCTGAATCCACTGCTCCTGGTGGCCATTTTTTCCTTTTTTTTTTTTTTACTCTCCCATTTGAATCAATAGGACAAAGAGAGGAGAGGGGAAGATAGTGAGGGAAAAAGATTGACATCTGCAGACCTGCTTCACTCTTGTGAAACGGACCCCCTGCAGGTGGGGAGCCAGAGCACAAACCCAGGTCCTTAAGTGTGCCAACATGTGCACTTAACTGGATACACCACCACCAGGTCCCCCCAAAATACATTTTTTTTCTTTTTTAATTTTTATTTATTTTTTTATTCAAGAAAAGAGAAATTAACAAAGCCATAGGATAAGAGGGGTACAGTTCCACACAGTTCCCACCACCGGATCTCCATATCTCATCCCCTCCCCTGATAGCTTTCCCATTCTCTATCTCTCTGGGAGCATGGACCCAGGGTCGTTGTGGGCTGCAGAAGGTGGAAGGTCTGGCTTCTGTAATGGCTTCCCCACTGAACATGGACAAGGAAAAAACACATTTCTAATGTGGTACCAAATTATAATTTCTTGAGCAACTGAGATGGGCTTGGTGTTAGTATCTCAGTTTCCTCACCTGTAAGACAGAGATAATAACTACCTCTGTGTGTAGGAGCACTGAGAAGACTAGTTCATGCTTAAAAGGTACTTTGAAAATGCAAATCACTATATGAAAGTGAAGAAAACAAGTTAAATTAAAATGTGATTATTTTTTTCTTTTTGATATTCTAAAGCTAAGTTATCAGTTCATTATATCCATTGCCCTTGCTTACTTTTTCATGTAAAAAAGAAAAATCTGAAGTTACTATACCATATATTTCATATAGCTTAGGGATTATAGTGGCTCTTATGTATCTTAATGAGTGTGAAAGATAATATAACATTTGCCATTTCTAAAAAAAAAAAAAATCCACTTTACTTGTGCTTCTCTTTGATGTGTTTAAAGAACTTAGAGATTTTTCAACATCCTATTCCTTCAGAGATTATTACTTTGCAGCACAAAAAATGTAAAAGGTACTTAAAATTTCAACATAAATACTTAGTGTACATAAAATTTACTCAATATGTAACTGCAACATGAATCTTTTCACATGAATCTGATCCCTTTTTTCTTGTGTCCCCACCTCAATTGCAAGGTTTCAATGTTATTTCTTTTTCCTTCTTTTAAAAACATTTAAAAAATTATTTTATTATCTTTATTTCTTGGATATAGACAACCAGAAATTGAAAGGGAAGGGGATGGTAGAGAGGGAGGGAGATAGAGAGATACCTGCAACACTGCTTCATCTCTCGTGAAGCTTTCCCTCTACAGGTGGGGATCTGGGCCTTGAACCTGGGTCCTTGCACATTGTAACATGTGTACTCAACCAGGTGTGTCACCACCCAGACCCCAATGTTATTTATTTATTTTTGAGAATAGAATACAGCCATATAAGAATGGACCTACAAATTCTTATTCTTGAACCAAGGACATTCTGCACTACATGGCAACGTTATTTCCTGTCCAAATCACAATGCTCTGTCTTTTCATCATTTCCACCTAAAGGGAGATGCAAGAAGAATAGTGCACATCTACTATATTCTAGGGACACTAGGCATTTGACACATTTCCTCTCATTTAGCTACCAGATAAAACTAATGAGATGTATACTCTATGTATCTCCATTTCATGATGAGAAAAGATGCTCAGAGGTGTAAGTAACTTCCCCTAGGCCACAGAGATAGTAAGCATCAGAATCTGGATTCAAACTAATGCCTACTTAATAATCTTTTCACTCCTTTCCTCCCTTTTTTGGTAGGTTTTCTGATAAATCAGTGATAGTGGTTTGAAAACATGTCCATGACCCTTTGATGCCTCTCCCTTCAAAGGACAGAGCTGATCAACTACATAGGATTTGGCAGGAATGATTATGTGACTTCTAAGACACATCAAAGAAACTGCAGCTTCTTCCTGGCATTTTTTCTTTGTTCATTTACTCTGAGAGAAGCCATCCATGGAGAGAGGACTCTGTATTAGCCCTCTAGATAGAACCATGTAGTCTGAGGAGTCCTGCTACCAATGAGCACCAAGCTCGCTGCCATGCAAGTAAGTCAGAAAAAGAATCGTTTAATTTTAGTAAAGTTTGTAGATGACTATAGCTCTGGCTGTATCTTGACTACAAACTGTGCAACAAACCCTTTAGTTGGAACCACCCAGCTGCATTGCTTTCAAACTCCTGATTCATCAACATTGTTAGACTATAAATGCTCAACCCTCCAACCCCCATGCCTGATTTTACTTTTCTGGGACCTGCTTTTTTTTTTCCTCCAGTATTATCACTGGGTTCATTGCCCACACATAAATCCACTGCTCCTGGCAGCCAGCCACTTTCTCTGTTTTTTTTTTTTTTTTAATTGGATAGAACAGAAAGAAGTTGAGAGGGAAGGGGAAATGAAGAGGGAGAGATGCCGGGCTAGAGTGGGGGTGCCTCTTCCCCGGCTTCCTCTCTGGGTTGGAGAGAACGCCACTGAAGCCAGCCTGGGCTGCTATTCACTCAGCAACATGAGAGAGAGATGACTCAAGAAAAGACTCGTGGTGGCGAGGCAATTCGATTCTTTATTGATCAGAGAGCCAAGGCTTTTAAAGGGCAGACCTGGAAGTGGCAAGTTGGGAACGGAAGTGGCAAGTTGGGAATGGAAATGGCTTGACATGGTATGGAAAGGGGCAGAGAAAGGCAAAAGGGCTAGGAAAAGTAGGAACTTCCTTAGCAACTGTTGCAAGAGTTTTAACTGGTAGGACTAATAATACTACCCTGCAGGCAGGGAGGGTGTTGAGGGTGGAAAGAAGATAGATCAAAGGAATGGACTGGGTGGGGATCTTTCAGGCAAAATAATGATTATGTAGATAATAAGGGAGCAGGCCATAGTATCAGGAATGCAGGGTGCTTTGTGAGGCAGGGAGTCTGATAAGACAAGAGGATGGATGTCCCCTCAAGTCAAGCCATGCCAAGCTCAACCACATCCTCACAATTTCCCGACAGAGAGAGACACCTGCAAACCTGCTTCACCACCTGTGAAGCATCCGCCTTGCAGGTGGGGAGTTGGGGGCTTGCTTGTACTTGGGTCCTTGCATTCAGTACTATGTACATTTAACTGGATGTGTTACTGCCCAGACCACCGGGTGTACTTTTTAATGCTTTTCTTTTTCTTCCATTTTAGTTGCTCTCTTTATCTATCTCTATTTTATGTAGAGATTGAGAGGGAGGGAGGGAGAGAGAGAGAGAGAGAACACAGTACCAAAGTTCCCCTCAATGCTGTGTGGGTCAAGCTTGAATCTGGGTCATATACATGACAGAGCAGCAAA